>NC_134691.1:263971836-264271836 GCF_050947455.1 Rhinoderma darwinii | reverse complement strand
CACTGCCCCTCATTGTATTGAGCAGCACAGCCCGAGCTTTGCGTTGCCCCCTGAGCTAGATTGACCAGATTGGCCTGCTGCCCCCCCCCCGCTCCCGGGAGAGGACTGGCCAGGTAGAACCGGAGCCGTTACCCGTAACCAGAGGGCAATATCCTTGTGGACCCACCTAATATTGGGCCGAACCGCCTTCCGTTGTCTAAACTGCTCGTCATAACGTAAAGTCATGTATGCAGAAGCCCCTGAGGTACCAGTACAGTTGAAACCCCTGAGAAGTGACCCCATTTTAAAAACTACACCCCTTAAGACATTCATCTAGAGGTGTAGTGAGCATTTTAACCCCACAGGTACTGTGTAAAAGATATTGCGCAGCAGATGGTGCAGAGTGAGATTTGCAATTTTCTATATATATATATGCCATGTCAGTGTCCGATATAGTGTGCCCAGCATGTGCCACCGGAGATATACACCCCATAAGCTGTAATGTGTTCTCCTGGGTACGGCAATACCCTACATTTGGCTGTTATCAGCTGCCTGGGCACACGGCAGAGCTCAGAAGGGAAAGATGAGGGGGATAAGCTGTGCGGAGTGCATCAGGGTAAATTAAGGGATGTATGATAAATTCGAAAACAATCTTTCATACAGAGCCCTGGTTTTTCGGGAAACGTGTCGCATT
The DNA here is from genome assembly GCF_050947455.1 of Rhinoderma darwinii. Lineage (NCBI taxonomy): Eukaryota > Metazoa > Chordata > Amphibia > Anura > Rhinodermatidae > Rhinoderma > Rhinoderma darwinii. Next base: position 264,271,163 of record NC_134691.1, on the reverse strand, counting down.
GGTATGTTGTGTCCTTCCTTATCCCCCTCTTTGAGCAGACTCTGCACCTCTTTTGACTTTTTCCCTTCTTGCCAGTTTGGGGAACTTCTCCTGGAAAGTGTTGCCCTGGTACGATACGTGTGGCCTCAATTCCAGAAGTACTGGGTGCCCCCCCTTCTTGGTCCCTAAATATTAGGTTCTTGATAACCACCTCTTGATATTCCAGGAAAGTTCCCCTCTGGCCTGCACATCGACGTAGCACGTACGCATTGTACAATGCCATCTGTATGATGTGCACGGCCAGCTTCTTATACCACACCCTCGTTTTCCGCATGGCGCTGTAGGGTTTCAGGACTTGATCTGACAAGTCCACCCCTCCCATGTACCTATTGTAGTCCAGGATGAAGTCTGGTTTGGGGGTCTCTGTACTGGCACCTCGTACAGGTACATGGGTACTGGTGTGGCCATGTATTGTTGTCAATACAAGGACATCTCTCTAGTCCTTGTACTTGACGCACAATATGTTGCTACTAGAATGTGCCCTGCTCTCACACCTTCTGAGTGTTTGCCCAAGCAGAGTCTTAGGGAGGCCTCTCAGATTTTTTCTAGCAGTGCCGCATGCCACAGTACTTCTGGAAGCGAGGCACTTGAAGAGTGGGACGCTGGTATAAAAATTATCCAGGTAGGGGTGGTAACCCTGGTCCAGCAGTGGGTGCACCAAATCCCACACAATTTTTGCAATAATTCCCAGTAAGGGGGGGCATTCTGGGGGCTGAATACTGCTGTCCTTACCTTCATATATCCTAAATTTGTAGGTATACCCTGATGCACTCTCGCACATCTTATACATCTTCACGCCATACCTTGCCCTCTTACTCGGCAGGTACTGGCGGAATTGAAGCCTCCTTTTAAAATGTACCAGAGACTCATCAATAGAAATACACTTCTCGGGGGTGTATGCTTGGGAAAACCGGGCGCTGAAATGGTCTAATAGGGGTCTCAGTTTGTACAAACGGTCAAAACTGGGGTCATCTTGGGGTGGGCACTGCTCATTATCCGTATAATGTAAGAAGCGAAGTATTGCCTCATAACGCATCTTGGACATGGCTATACGGTACATCGGGATGTGGTATAAGATGTCCGTGCTCCAGTAGGTCCTAATGGACGGCTTTTTCAGAAGCCCCATGTTCAAATGAAGTCCAAAAACATGGGGGGAACACAATGAGGAAGGGTACAGGAATGGGTAGTGGATGGGAGAGGTGGGATGCCGAAAAAAGTTGTTTTTTAGACTTTTTTTTGTACTTTTTTTGTACTTTCTCTTCTCTCTCTCTTTCTCACAACCGCTCTGAACGCCTCGCTATCTCCAACAGAGGCGTTCAGGGCCGGAGCGGCAGGATGTGATGTCAGGGAGAGGAAGTGAAGAGACCGATCGCCACTATTGGACAGTTACTCACTAACTGACCAGTAGTGGCGATCGTGGAGGCGGGACCATCGCGACAGGTCCCGGCGTATGGAGCTGTGATAGCCTGCTGTCGGAAACAGCAGCTGTCACAGCTCGTGCACGCGCGATGCATTTTGCCTGCGACGTACTATTCCGTCGCTGAGAGCGAGCGTATTGGTTAGCGCGACGGAATAGTACGTCGCTGAGCACGAAGGGGTTAAGTACATGTTCTCAGAACTGGAAACCACATATTCACTACTCCATGTAAAAACGTCATGTAAGGGGTGTGGATGCCAAGAATTCTGTGCCTATAGGTTCTTAACATGTAAATCTGGTACTAAATATTAGACTGGCACTTTTGGGGTTATTTATTAAAACTAATATTTGCATACATTTTGTTTGATTTGCACACTGTTTTACTTAAAGGGGTTGTCCACTACCGGACAACTGGAGAAGGTCCCGCTCATGGAAATGCGGCCAAGTTGCAGTGCTGCAGCCCTGCTCCTATTTATGCAAATAGGAGCAGAGCTGCAGTTCTGCAGCACGACCTCTATGCAGTGCACGGAGCCAACTTCTTCCGGCTCCGTACACTGCATACTGTGCAATACCATCCAGTGCCCGCAGGCAGCTGGAGCAGCTGATCGGGGTCCGGGTGTCGGGTCCGCAGCAATCATATACTGATGACATACCGGTGGATAGATCATCAGTTGTCCGGTAGTGGACAATCCCTTCAAAAGTGATACAATGAATCACTGACAGATGCAAAGTAATGAAAGCAAAGACATGTATACATTCAATGTGAACTTTCTGAAACTTGTACAGAATATAAATTTCCCATTTGTTTATTAATTTCCAAAGTTTTCACTGTATTTAATTCCATGATCCATGCTAGCTGTAAATTTTTTTGTTCTAAGTTTGCTCAGCATGAATAATTCTTTTCATGTCAATCCTTATTTAGAACCATGATGTCATCACTAATTTGGCATATATTATCTCCTAATTAGTTTTTATACTCCATAAGAATATATTCTCTTTGATTGCCTTAGAACACTAGAGACCCGCTTCCTCTGAGACTCAAACTGACAGTATAAAACTTAAAAGTACCGGCTATGTTTTTACACTCATGAAATTGTTTACTTATTTCTATTTCTAATGTTTGTTTATTGGAAAAAAAATTATACTCATGCAGAATTTACAAATGTGTTTAAAAGTCATGTCTATTGGTAGAGAGGGAATTAGCTTGCTCCAAAGACGTTATATGATTCACATAAAATAAACATAACATTGGGAAGTTTGATTTTTTTCTTAATAAAGGTGGGATTATTGTGGCTAATTTTCTTGATATTAGATGAGAATTAAATTTATGGACATATTTATGTGAATGAAAATATTTTCTACATAAAACATGTTAGTGTTGTCAATGAATATTGCTTCATCTCATCATGGCAGCTAACTTCATTCAATAGCCTAGGCGGGTTCTCCTGTGCCAGTGGCAGTTACTGTGTTTCCTGTTATCCAGTCATAGCATTTGCCTGCAGCCAACACTATGGGGAGATGACCACTTACAGATTTTCACAGCCCCCATCAAGTTCAATTTTAGCTGTATAAATCCATGTGCAGTCAGCTCCCCCTAGTGGTGACTGAAAGCAACCAGAATTATATACAGATGCGTTCACCCTTACCTTTGCTTGAACTTAATTAACAACATTAATTTCCCATTAAACAAATTCAATACAATATCGCGACATGCTAGCAAAACCCTTGACAAACTGCAACCCACAGCACAAAGACTGGGTGGCTACCAGGGCTGGACTGGGACACAAAATCAGCCCTGGCATATTAAAGCACAGAGGACCACCTACTGTCCATGAAATATGTTTGCACGGTTGCAGCCCCACCGTTTAGATATGAAAAAAACATTAGGTACATTGTTTCTGATGCTCCTTGAAATGTTGCCTTCCTTTTGTGCTATCCAGATATTTCATAAATAAATCCCCAAAAACTTCTGAATGGGAGCAGCATGTAATGGGTTAAATGTATACAACGAGCAAAACTCTCATACAGATGATTATCCATCATAAAATGTTTGAGCAGCACAGAAGGAAGGCGGCAGGGCTGGAGAACTACTGGAGATGGTGACAGCACCCGGAAATAAACTCTCCCTAATTATATTTAATTAATATTTAATCTGTATGCAGTGGGTGTCAGCTGTGTTTTACAGCTGACACCCGGGACTAACGGCCAGTAACAGCAATGCTCCTGGCTGTTTAACCCCTTAGATGCTGCGATCGTGCTTCAGACTAAGACATAAGAAATAGGGAGTACCCCACTCTGACAGCTCATTGGCCTCCCCGATCGGGGGGGTGCCAATGGTTGTCATGGCAGCCCATGGTCCTAATGAGGACCCCCGGGGCTGCCTTTCTTCATCTCCTGTTAAGCAGTGTCTCTGTCAGGGCTTAACAGGAGCCTGCAAAAATGACAATCCAATGATCACTGGTTCAAGTCCCCTAGAGGGACTAATAAAATGTGTAAAAAAAATTCGGATAAAGTTTTTAGTAGTGTAAAAAAAAATATGAAAAGTTTGAAAAACCCCCCTTTTCCAATTTTTCCTCTAAAGTAATATACAAAATAAAAAAAATTAAAGTTGGTTTAGCCATGTCCGTAAAAGTCCAAACGATTACAATATACCTTTATTTAACCTTTACAGTGAACGCCGTAAAAAAAATAATTAATTAAAACGCCAGAATCGCTGTTTTTTGATCACTTCATTTCCCACAACAAATTAAATAAAAAGTGATCAAAAAGTCTTATGTAGCCCAAAATGGTATCAATAAAAACTACAGCTCGCCCGCAAAAAATAAGCCCTCACACTGCTCAATCGACGGAAAAATAAAAAGTTCCAGCTCTCAGAATGTGGCGACAAAACACAAATTTTATTTTTAACAATTAGTTTCTACCTTGTAAAAGTAGCAAAACATAAAAAAAACAAATAAATTTAGTATTGCTGTAATTGTATTGACCAGTAGAATAAAGTTTTCATGCAATTTTTATCATATGTAAAAATAGAACCCCTCAAAAGATTGAGTAATTGCAGTTTTTTTTCCTATTCCACCCCACAAAGATTTTTTTCCCAGGTTCCCGATACATTATATGGTACAATAAATGGTGTCGTGAAAAACGACAACTCGTACCGCAAAAAACAACCCTCATATGACTTTATCAACAGAAAAATAAAAAAGTTATGGCATTTGGAAGGTGGGGAGGAAAAAAATGCAAATGTCTATAACGGGAAGGGGTTAAGAATATATGTGTGCAATAAATATAATACATCATACACCACCAGGATATATAAGGTGTCCAGAATTTATTTATTGATGTAATTAATTTAATTTAATTATTAGGTGTATGATTTTAATATTTTAGTGATCCTTACTGACCAAATTTATCATATTCTTAAGAATGGCGCTATATACTGTACACACTAAAGCTATGATCACACAGCGGATTTTGCTTGCTGCAAAATCCGCCGCAGAACTATTCCTGCTGTCGGCATGAAGATTCCTACTCCCATTTGCTTCAATAGGCGGTTTGGGCGGAATACGACTGAAGTTTGGGCAGGACGCTTCTTTTGTCCGCCTGCTGAAAAAAATCAGCTAGAGTGGAAAAAGAAGCGTCTACCTCTCCTTGAAATGAATGGGAGGCGGAATTTTGCAGCGGATTCCACTGCAAGAATTCTGCCGTGTGAACAGGGCATAACAATGCAGTGATATATAGTGTAAACATTAAAAATAGCATCGTGTTTACTGAACGTATTAATATTGTCATCATATATGATGTACACATATATAACACCAATATATACCATGCACAAATAATGCTGCTATATATATATATATATATGTAAGGATAATATTTTTGCAAACAATATACATGGTAATGATCCCTGACATATGTACCACTCACACATAGAGCACATGCTGCACATCTACCACTCTTACATAGAACACATGCCACACATGTACCACTCACACATAGAACACATGCCGCACATGTACCACTCACACATAGAACATATTTCGCACATGTGCCACTGTCATATAGAACACATGCCGAACATATACCACTCACACATAGAACACATGCCGCACATGCAGGGCCGGCCTTAGGGGTGCGCGACTTGTGCCTTTGACATGGCGCATCACTCCAGCAGGTGGAAGAGGGCACTGCGCTGGCTCCCTTCCCCTGCTTGTTTCAGAAACACCCGGGCCCGGCGACACTGCAGTCGCCTTTCCGCCCGGGCGCTTCTTCACTTAGTGGCCATCGCTACCGCTGTAGCAGCCATAGCGGCTGCTAGCGACGACACCGTGCATGAGGGCGATGGCGCCGCTAGCAGCCGCTGCGGCTGCTACAGCTTTAACGACGGCACTATAGCAGAGCAGGGAGGTATCTCCCTGCTCTGCTATCTACTAGCGCCACTGTAGCTCCCTGAAGAAGCGGAATCCCCGGCCACACGGGTGTGTGGCAGGGGGCTGTTTAGCGCTCCTTACCAGGGGGCTGTGTGGCGCTATCTGCAAGGGGGCCGTGTGGCGCTATCTACAAGGGGGCTGTGTGGCGCTACCTACAAGGGGGCTGTGTGGCGGCGCTACCTACAAGGGGGCTGTGTGGCGGCGCTACCTACAAGGGGGCTGTGTGGCGGCTCTACCTACAAGGGGGCTGTGTGGCGCTACCTACGAGGGGGCTGTGTGGCACTACCTACGAGGGGGTTGTGTGGCGCTACCTACAAGGGGGCTGTGTGGCGCTACATACAAGGGGCTGTGGGGCGCTACCTACAAGGGGTTGTGGGGCGCTACCTCCAAGGGGGCTGTGTGGTGCTACCTAAAAGGGGGCTGTGTGGCGCTACCTACAAGGGTGCTGTGTGGACCTACCTACAAGGGGACTGTGTGGCGCTACCTACAAGGGCTGTGTGGTGCTACCTACAAGGGGGCTGTGTGGTGCTACCTACAAGGGGGCTGTGTGGCGCTACCTACAAGGGGCTGTGTGGCGCTACCTACAAGGGGCTGTGTGGCGCTACCTACAAGGGGGCTGTGTGGCGCTACCTACAAGGGGGCTGTGTGGCGCTACCTACAAGGGGACTGTGTGGCGCTACCTACAAGGGGACTGTGTGGCGCTACCTAAAAGGGGCTGTGTGGCGCTACCTACAAGGGGCTGTGTAGCGCTACCTACAAGAGGCTGTGTGGCGCTACCTACAGAGGGAATCTTTAAGTGGTGGGCTGATGGTCATTTTACTATGAGTGGTGGGCTGATGGTCATTTTACTGTGAGTGGGGGGCTGGTGGTCTTCAAGTGGTTCAGCCTCTGACCTCCAATTGAAATTAATAGGAGGCAGAAAATACCTGCGGCGCCCGTTTGGTGCTTTTTTTCCTGCATCTTTTGTATTAGCTTCAACGGCTTAAAGGCATGGTGTCGCCCCAAAAACATGTTTTTTTTTAAAAATTTAAACATTTAGTGTGTGGGTGATTAAACATTGTTCAAATTTTTTTTATTTTTTTCGCGAGTCAGGAAATATTATAAATTTTTTCAAATTTATAATACTACCCATTTTTGGTCACTAGATGGAGCTGTTTGGAGCTAGTTCCCAAAATTGCAGCATTGCAACATTGGGTTAAAAGCTATCGCTCTAGTGAGCTCTCAGCAATCCCCCCTCCTTTATCCTGGCTAGTGCCGGGATAAACGAGGGGTTTGAAAGGTTTAACCTCCTACACTGTGTGTCGCCATTTTTTGAGGTAACCCACAGTGTAGTAGGTTTACATGCAGTAGTAAACACACACAAACACTAACATACATTGAAATCGCTTACCTGCTCCTGCCGCCGCGGCCCGTCCGCTCCCTTTGCTGCCGCTGTTCCATGTGCACTTGTCCGGAAGCCGCGACCGGAAGTAGTAATATTACTGTCCAGCCGCGACTTCCGGTCCACAGGAAAATGGCGCCGTACACAGACGCCGTACACGGCAGTCAATGGGACGGGAGCCGTTCGCAGTCCCTATGGGACTGTGGCTGCCGTATTCCATGTCTGTGTGTGTCGTTAATCGACACACACAGAAATGGAACAAAAAATGGCAGCCCCCATAGGGAAGAAAAAGTGTGAAAATAAGAAACAGTAAAACACAAACACACAAATGAAAATAAACGTTTATATTAAGGCACTAACATCTTTAACATATAAACAAATTATTTGTGATGACACTGTTCCTTTAAGAAAAAACACAAAAAAAAAAAGGTCAAATAACGCTGTCAGTTCCTGAAGGAATTTTGAGGCAAATTTTTTTAGCCATTTTCTGTCTTTCTTAAAACTATTTTTGGTAGGCGTGCCCTGAGGAAATTTTATTTTTCCAGTGCTGCCTCGAGTCTGAAAAGGTTGGGAAACTCTGTACTAGGCTACAGGATCACGCCGGCCTATGCAAGGATCCCGTCGTCGAGCAGCTCAGTCTACAAGGGGGAGGTGGGGGGCTAAATGGCAAAATCTACAGGGGGGCACTATACTGTGTGGGGGCCACTAAGCGGACATTATACTGTGTAGGGTTACTACAGGTGGCATAATACTGTGGGCACAATTAGAGTACAAAATAATATGTCATTGAAGGAGTTGTAATATATTATATTATTAAATATAATTATTATACTGTATGGGGTCACTATAATTTTTTTATGGGGCATTTTCTTAATGATGGGGTGGGACGCCCAAAGATCATTTCGCACGAGGCGCCATCTATCCTAATGCCGGCCCTGCGCACATGTACCACTTACACATGGAACACATGCCGCACATCTACCACTCTCACATGGAACACATGCCGCACATGTACCACTCACACATAGAACACAAGCCGCACATGTATCACTCTCACATAGAACACATGCTGACTATGTACCACTCTCACATGGAAGACATGCCATATATGTAACATTCACGCATAGAATACATGCCGCACACATGCAACTGAAACCTTGGACATTAACTTACAATGGGATTTATCGGGCTAGGGTGTGGTGCAACATGTAGCACTATTTTTCCCATCAAATCTGATGGAAACTGCGACAGAGACTCCGACGCAGATGAGAACAGAACTTAACCTTTATGAAGCTATTGGGGGTGTTGGTTTGTTGTAGACAGAAATAAAGAGAGTGGCACTGCTGACCAGCGGCTGTATGCCAGGTCCAGTAGCTACTTACGGGCTCTTATCAAAGATGTCTGAGAAATCTACCAATGCGACTTCACCCCCACAAACCAAACAGTGGAGTAACCAATGCTGGGCTGATGTGCAGACTCTTCCCTTATGGGCACTGCTTCCTCTTTGCCACTTGATCACGGCTTGATTATATAGAGGCAGCAAACGTCATCCCACTTCTTCCCATTGGCTTCGCTCTGAGTATCAGACATTGATCCTGAGACCCAGTCCGCAGCTATAATTAAAAGGGTTTTCCCAAAATCATAAATTACACCTATCCACAGGATACCCACCGGGACCCCCACCGATCATGAGAACGAGTGTTCTGAAACACCAGATCATCCTCACTGCACCCCGTAGTGAGGAGCTTAAATGGAGCAGCAGTTAAGCATGCGCCCGCTGCTCCATCCACTGACTGTGTGAAGGACCGAAAGAGCCGAGCGCTGCACTAGTCTGTTTCCGTCATTCAATAGACATTGAATGGAGTGACCGCGCAAAAGCTCGGCCGGCGGTCCATTGAATGTCCTCCTCACTGCGGTCGACCGGTGAGGAGGATTAGGGGGTTCAGGACCCTCGGTCTAACGATCGCTGGGGTTCCAAGCGGTGGAGCCCCTAGCAATAGGAAAATTGGTGATAATTTATGATTTTTTGGAAAATGTTGTAAATAAAAAAACTGTGGGTGGCAGCCAACCAGCCCACCGTACACCATCCCATATGGCATTTGCCAGAACTGCCAGATGGCCAGTCCGGCCCTGGTGGCTACAGATAGACATGTAGCATAAACATCTCGTGACAGAACACATCTGTAGTTCTTTATATTTAGAGGCTGAAAACATGCCCTAACATTGTCCTGCTCACACAGCACAGCTTAGTGCCTTGTCTTGCTTCCCAATAGGCAATGTAACCTTCCTGCCACTGCCATGTACAAGACTGCATTCACACTACAACTCCTGGGGGCGGGTTGGCTAACAATTTATGAAGGGCTTCATTGCACAGAGAAATGACGGTAGCAGCGTGATGGAAAGCCGGCTACAGAATTGATGTTGCATAGAAGCCTCTCCACCCTACAGAACATGGCCACTTCCCCTACTTATCCATATTACAGGACGTTGTAATGGCAGGAAGGAGGTGAAGGGAAAGTGAGCCCTAATCTACCCACCGCCCTGTCCCTGCCTACTTGCAACGACTCGCCCTAGGCGACGAGGTACAACTGGGCGGCGGTCCCTACGCTGTCTAAGTGCACAGAAAAACAAACAGGGAACACGCAAGGGAAGGGGCAGTAGCCACGGAACGCCACGAGGAAACGGAGCGGCGAACGGACAGTCAGGACCAGGACGAAGTGAGTACACCCAAGCGGGCAAGGAGACAGAAGCAAGCCAGGGGCAAAGCAAGCAGGTCAAGCAGAACTGCAGCAAGGCAGAAGCACGGCAGAAGCAGGCTGGAGCAAGCAGCAGTGGGGCCAGGAATCCAAAAGAATTACAAGCACTGAGGGAGTGAACAGGGCAGGTAATAAAGGACAGGGGGCGGAGCTAACTCCGACAGACCAGGCCGCGATAGGCTCTCCCACTCCTGAGCCTGCCACCCTGGTTGGTGGGAGATGGTGTCAGTCGAACAGGTCTGGCCTCAGGTGTGGATTGATTAATCCCAGGAGTATACCTAGATGAAGTACCTGGCAGATCCCTAACAGTACTCCCCCTTTTATGAGGGGCCACCGGACCCTTACTAAGGGGACCCGGTTTAGTGGGGAAGAGAAGGTGGAACCTCCTGATCAATACCCCAGCGTGAACATCACGGGCAGGTACCCAAGTCCTCTCCTCCGGCCCGTATCCTCTCCAATGGACCAGGTACTGGAGGGAGCCCTGGACCATCCTACTGTCCATAATCTTGGCCACCTCGAATTCCACCCCCTCAGGGGTGAGAACGGGAACAGGAGGTATCCTCAAGGGGGACCAGGACGGGTAGCAGCGTTTAAGGAGGGAGGCATGGAAGACGTCATGTATGCGAAATGATGGGGGGAGCTCCAGACGGAAGGATACAGGGTTGAGGACTTCAATGATCTTATAAGGTCCAATAAATCGGGGAGCAAACTTCCTGGACGGGACCTTAAGGCGCAAGTTCCTGGACGACAACCAGACCAAATCCCCGACGACAAACCGGGGGTTAGCAGAACGTCTACTATCCGCCTGAATCTTTTGTGCGCTCTGGGACGCCTCTAGGTTCTTCTGAACCTGGGCCCAGACAGTGCACAGTTCCCGATGAACATCCTCTACCTCAGGATTATTGGAACAACCAGGGGAGACGGAGGAGAATCTTGGGTTAAACCCGAAATTACAGAAAAACGGGGAGACCCCTGACGAGTTACTGACCCGGTTATTCAAGGAAAATTCCGCAAGGGGGAGGAATGAGACCCAATCGAATTGACAGTCAGAGATGAAACACCTTAAATATTGTTCCAGGGATTGGTTGGTCCTTTCCGTTTGGCCATTAGTTTCGGGATGGAAGGCGGAGGAGAAGGACAGATCAATCTCCAACTTTTTACAAAAAGCTCTCCAAAATAAGGAAACAAATTGTACCCCTCTGTCAGAAACGATATTGACTGGGGCCCCATGGAGACGCAGGATGTGTTTCACAAACAAAGAAGCTAACGTCTTGGCGTTAGGTAGCTTCTTAAGGGGCACAAAGTGGCACATCTTGCTGAAGCGGTCGACTACCACCCACACCACCGACTTGCCCTGAGATGGGGGCAAATCGGTGATAAAATCCATGGAGATATGGGTCCAAGGTCTCTGGGGAATGGGCAAGGAACGTAGTAGGCCCGCAGGTCGGGACCTAGGGGTTTTGGACCTAGCGCAAACCTCACAAGCGGCGACGTAAGCCCTAACGTCTTTAGGCAACCCAGGCCACCAATAGTTTCTGGCAACGAGGTGTTTGGTGCCCAAGATGCCAGGATGACCAGATAGAGCGGAGTCATGGTTTTCCCTGAGTACCCTCAGCCGGTATTGCAGGGGAACAAACAGTTTGTCCCCAGGGACGTTCCCGGGAGCTGCACCCTGATCAGCCGCGATATCAGAAGCTAAATCAGAATCCGTGGCAGAGACGATTATACCAGGGGGTAAAATACAAGCAGGATCCTTCTCGGAAGGAGGATTGGCCATGAAACTACGTGACAGAGCATCAGCCTTAATATTCTTGGACCCAGCCCTATAGGTAACCAAGAAATTAAATCTGGTAAAGAATAGTGCCCACCGAGCTTGTCTAGGATTAAGCCTCCGGGCCGATTCTAGGAAAACCAGATTCTTGTGATCCGTAAGGACCGTTACCTGGTGTCTGGCCCCCTCCAGGAAGTGCCGCCACTCCTCAAAGGCCCATTTAATGGCTAGAAGTTCGCGGTTGCCAATATCATAGTTACTCTCCGTGGGCGAAAACTTCCTAGAGAAGTAAGCACAGGGGCGGAGATGGGTGAGGGAGCTGGTACCCTGGGACAAGACGGCCCCCACTCCCACCTCGGAAGCGTCAACCTCCACAATAAATGGCTCCTCTTGGTTGGGCTGAATCAGCACGGGGGCCGAGATAAAGCACTTCTTGAGGGTCTCAAAGGCCTGGACGGCCTCAGGGGGCCAATGGAGGACATCAGCACCCTTGCGGGTAAGGTCCGTAAGAGGCTTAGCGACGACCGAGAAGTTGGCAATAAATCTCCTGTAATAGTTGGCGAACCCTAAAAAACACTGTAACGCCTTCAGGGAGGCAGGTTGGACCCATTCCGCCACAGCCTGAACCTTGGCAGGGTCCATGCGGAATTCATGAGGAGTGAGGATTTGCCCTAAAAAAGGTATCTCCTGTACCCCAAAGACACATTTTTCAGTCTTAGCAAACAGATTATTCTCCCGAAGGACCTGGAGCACCTTCCTGACATGCTCCACGTGGGAGGACCAGTCCTTGGAAAACACCAGTATGTCATCAAGGTACACAACAAGAAAATTACCCAGGTACTCTCTCAGGATTTCATTAATAAAATTCTGGAAGACAGCAGGGGCATTACACAACCCAAAGGGCATGACCAGGTATTCGAAATGACCCTCGGGTGTGTTGAACGCAGTTTTCCACTCATCCCCCTCTTTGATGCGGATAAGGTTATATGCCCCCCCGTAGATCGAACTTAGAAAACCATTGGGCTCCCTGAACCTGATTAAAAAGATCCGGAATCAAAGGAAGTGGGTACTGGTTCCTTACGGTGACCTTATTCAGGTTACGATAATCAATGCACGGCCTAAGACCACCATCCTTCTTCCCCACGAAGAAGAAGCCAGCACCTACCGGAGAAGTCGAGGGGCGAATGAAACCCTTGGCCAGGCATTCTTGGATATACACCCTCATGGCTTCACGTTCAGGACATGAAAGATTAAATATCCTACCCTTAGGAAGCTTGGCACCAGGCACCAAATCGATAGCGCAATCGTAATCTCTATGGGGGGGCAACACCTCGGAGGCCTCCTTAGAAAACACATCGGCGAAGTCCTGAACAAACTCAGGAAGCGTGTTTACCTCCTCCCGGGGAGAAATAGAGTTAACAGAAAGACATGACATAAGACATTCATTACCCCATTTGGTGAGATCCCCAGTATTCCAATCAAACGTGGGATTATGCAACTGCAACCAGGGAAGGCCTAAAACCAGATCAGACGATAATCCCTGCATCACCAGTACAGAGCACTGCTCCAAATGCATGGAGCCAATCAGGAGTTCAAAAACAGGAGTATGCTGAGTAAAATAACCATTAGCAAGGGGAGTTGAGTCGATTCCTACTACAGGGATATGATAAGGTAAACCAATACAAGGCATCTTTAGAGACATAGCAAATTCCACAGACATGATATTAGCAGATGAGCCAGAATCCACGAAAGCACTGCCCGTGGCAGACCGGCCAGCAAACGAGACCTGAAAGGGAAGCAAAATTTTATTGCGTTTCACATTAACGGGAAATACCTGTGCGCCCAAGTGACCTCCCCGATGATCACTTAGGCGCGGAAGTTTTCCGGCTTCTTATTCTTGCGCCTGGGACAGGTGTTCAGTAGATGCTTGTCGTCCCCACAGTAGAAGCAGAGACCATTCATTCTGCGAAACTCCCTACGTTGTCGAGGGGACATGGAGGCCCCGAGTTGCATAGGTACCTCCGAGTCCTCCGTGGAGGGGCGAGGAGACGGGACCTCGGGGGGGATCGCAGAAAAGTCAGAGGGGAGCACACTGAAGCGTTCTAGCTGACGTTCCCTGAGACGTCGGTCAAGTCGTACTGCTAGGGCCATAACCTGGTCAAGGGAGTCAGACGAGGGGTAGCTAACCAGCAGATCCTTCAGGGCGTCAGATAATCCTAACCTAAACTGGCACCTTAGGGCCGGATCGTTCCACTGAGAAGCTACGCACCACTTCCTAAAATCAGAACAGTATTCCTCAACAGGTCTCCTACCCTGACGTAAGGTCACCAGCTGACTCTCGGCTAAAGCAGTCCTGTCAGTCTCGTCGTAAATGAGTCCGAGGGCAGAGAAAAAACGATCAACAGAGGAAAGTTCAGGGGCATCAGGAGCCAAGGAGAAGGCCCACTCTTGGGGCCCTTCCTGGAGTCGGGATATGATGATACCCACCCGCTGGTTCTCGGAACCTGAGGAGTGGGGCTTTAGGCAGAAATACAGTCTGCAACTCTCCCGGAAGGAGAGAAACGTCTTACGGTCCCCTGAGAACCGGTCAGGTAACTTGAGGTCGGGTTCTAGAGGTGAGGTGAGGGGTACTACTAAAGCAGCGTCACCCTGATTGACCCTTTGGGCCAGGGCCTGGACCTGTAGGGAGAGGCCCTGCATCTGCTGGGTCAGGGTCTCAAGGGGGTCCATGATAGCGTCAGCGTAGGAGAAATGGTAGACTAGGTAAGGGCTTGTAATTATGTAATGGCAGGAAGGAGGTGAAGGGAAAGTGAGCCCTAATCTACCCACCGCCCTGTCCCTGCCTACTTGCAACGACTCGCCCTAGGCGACGAGGTACAACTGGGCGGCGGTCCCTACGCTGTCTAAGTGCACAGAAAAACAAACAGGGAACACGCAAGGGAAGGGGCAGTAGCCACGGAACGCCACGAGGAAACGGAGCGGCGAACGGAGAGTCAGGACCAGGACGAAGTGAGTACACCCAAGCGGGCAAGGAGACAGAAGCAAGCCAGGGGCAAAGCAAGCAGGTCAAGCAGAACTGCAGCAAGGCAGAAGCACGGCAGAAGCAGGCTGGAGCAAGCAGCAGTGGGGCCAGGAATCCAAAAGAATTACAAGCACTGAGGGAGTGAACAGGGCAGGTAATAAAGGACAGGGGGCGGAGCTAACTCCGACAGACCAGGCCGCGATAGGCTCTCCCACTCCTGAGCCTGCCACCCTGGTTGGTGGGAGATGGTGTCAGTCGAACAGGTCTGGCCTCAGGTGTGGATTGATTAATCCCAGGAGTATACCTAGATGAAGTACCTGGCAGATCCCTAACAGACGCTGGATAAGATGAAGTCTAGATTAAAATCCAATCTTTGTTGGGTATCTATTATATAACCGAGAAGGACGTGGTGTCCGAAGTTCACATAGAGCTCCGCCCACGTAGAGCTCCGCCCACAGCCCAACAACCAATTAGCTCCGCCCACAGCCAGAAGACTGAGGAAGGAGATGTGAGTGATTAGTGGCTTAGCTATGATGCCCACCCCCTCCCATACACAGTATAATTCCCCCATCTCCCTCCCATACACAGTATAATGTTCCCATATGTACGGACCTAATAGAAAAATAATAACATACATACCTACCTAGCCCCATTCCCCTGCCAGGTGGAGGATCTTTCTCCTCCTCCGGTCTGTGCGATGTGAGTGACTCGGTGCAGACTTGCGCGATGTAGTGACTTTGCCGACCCGCTCACAGCACACTGAGCACAGTGCAGAGGATGCAAAGGATCCTCCACCCGTTGTGGGAACGGGGATAGGTAAGTATGTATGTTATTATTTTTCTATTTGGTCCGTACATATGGGGGCATTATACTGTGTATGGCAGGGAGGGGGCATTATACTGTGTATGGGAGGGAGTGGGGCATTATACTGTGAATGAGAGGGAGGGGGCATTATACCAGTATACTGTGTATGGGAGGGAGGGGGCATTATACTGTGTATGGGATGGCGGGACTTATACTGTGTATGGGAGGGAGGGCATTATACTGTGTATGGGAGGGAGGGGTGGCATTATACTGTGTATGGGAGGGAGGGGGCATTATACTGTGGGGGCAGCTATGGGGAGCATTATGCTGTGTAGGGGCAGCTATGGGGGGCATTATGCTGTGTGGGGGCAGCTATGGGGGGCATAATACTGTGTGGGGGAAGCTATGGGGGCATTATACTGTGTGGGGGAAGCTTTGAGGGGCATTATACTGTGTGGGGCAGCTATGTGGGGCATTATACAGTGTGGAGGCAGCTATTGGGAGCATTTATATATATTAACAGACCACTTCATTCATTTTACTAGCAAAGCCATGTACCAGGTTTTCTATACTAGTAAATATATATAATCACCAGCTACTGTATATGAAATGTTATACTGTAGGTCAACAGGAAATCCTTATGTGATATTGAAGATGTATACTGCCATATCCTAGTGACCCGTCCACTCATGTGACAATGTTAGTGAAGATTGAGGCAGTGTCATGATGTAAGGAGATGGCTGGAGAAAAGTCGGAGGTCTCACTTTGAAGAGGAGAAGAGCCCCCTGCGGCAAAGAATATTTCGGGAGAGGAATGTTCTGATCTTGTGGGAGGTCACAGACTGAGAGTTACATATTGGAAGCAGCAGGGTCCTCCTCGCAGCACAGAGTATTTCAGAAGAGTGCTGAACTTGAGGGGGGGTTACATGGTAAAAGAAGCCAGGTTGTTTTAATCATAGTAACTTCTTATTTTCATTTATTTATAAGGCTAACTTATACAGCTGGTCAGAGTAGAGCCGGTCATGTCTCAGCATACAGTGTACCTTTGCCAATTACTTGCTATTAGAGACACTAATATGTTATGCCCAGTAGTATGCAGATAGTGTACAGTATAAGGTGCATACAGTAGGTTTGTGAAGCGGAACTTGGTTTACGGTGCCCGACTCTATTTTCAGTCAGCAGCCATGCAGTATGACCTCAGTGTGACTGCTCCTGTATCTCATCCTCGTAGGGGTTCTGATGATCACACTAGCAGCGTGATGAGCACCATTTCAAAGCCTATGAGATGCATGTAATCAATTCATGTGTCTCAGATGCTTTTTTATGGTGCTGATTGGGTACAGAGGCTTCATGCTGAGGAGGTGACCAGCTTTGGAAATTAAGCAGCAGGGAGAAAGGGAAGCCATAACTAGGATGAAAAGGAGTCATGGCAAAAGTGCAAGTAAATCGTGTCACTGGCTAATGCCACTGTACCTTCGTCTGTTACATGTACAGGAGCCCCCCGATGTTCAGTGTATTAGAAACCATCAACTCCTCTCTACCAGCAGTGCGATCAGCGCTAATACAAAGCATAGTAATGATTACATGAGACTCCTATGCTTTCTAAGTAACATGTAATCGTCCAGTCATAGAACATTTGTTCACGTATGACGTTTTAGAAGTTTGAAATATTTTGCCATAAGTACTACCTGTCATTGAACTATATTTTGTATTATTTTAATGTAATGAGAATATGTTTCTATGCAGGGGCAGATTAAGGGTACCATGTGCCGCAGACAGTTCACAAAGTTTGGGCCCCCCAAACTCTGAAGACACTGTTTCGTATATTTGCAGATTTCTGTTTAGTCAGCCACAGATCTTGCACGGTTTTGAATTTGCTGTAAAAGCAGAATAAGCTATACAGAAGAGAAAAAGCAGAATACTTTGAGAACCTAAAGAGGTCAGGAGCTTTAAATTGTATGTGGTCTCCGGAAAAAAAAATCTGCTGTGTGTGAATATAACCTTAAAGCACCAGACTCTGTTGTTTAAATCTACATTTAGCTTAGTATAAGGTAAATATATAAAGAACCAGAACCAAGCTCAGTACATATATGCAGCACCAGAACAAACTCAGTACATATATACAGCACCAGAACCAAGCTCAGTACATATATACAGCACCAGAACAAAGCTCAATACATATATACAGTACCAGAACAAAGCTACGTACAAATAGACAACACCGGAACAAAGTTCAGTACATATAGACAGCATCAGAACAAAGCTCAGTACATAAATACAGCACCAGAACCAAGCTTAGTACATAAATACAGCACCAGAACAAAGCTCAGTACAAAAATACAACCCCAGAACCAAGCTCAATACATATATACAGCACCAGAGCAAACCTCAGTACATAAATACAGCACCAGAACAAAGCTAAGTACATAAATACAGCAACAGAACAAAGCTCAGTACATATATACAGCACCAGACCAACTTCAATACCAATATACATCACCGGACCCAAGCTCTGTACATAAATACAGCAGCAGGACCAGCTCAGTACATAAAAACAGCACCAGACCCAAGCTCAGTACATAAATACAGAACCAGAACAAAGCTCAGTACATATAAACAGCACCAGAATGAAGCTTAGTAAATAAATACAGCACCAGAACTAAGCTCAGTACATATATACAGCACTAGAACTAAGCTCAGTATATAAATACAGAACCAGAACCAAGCCCAGTACATAAATACAGAACCAAGCTCAGTACATATTTACAGCACCATAACCAATCTCAGTACATAAATATAATATCAGCACAAATACAGCTCAGTACTGGGATCATTTGGAAATTCAGTGTATGGCGCAAAACTACAGCTCCCCGCATGGCCCCAACAAGGAAAAGGATGTGCAGGGAGTTGGTGTTTAACAAAAAAAAATCATTCCACCTATCATCTTGCTGCAGATCATACAGTACTGATTAGAGTATACTCATTTTAAGTCCATAACACTGTTACGGTGGTTTAGATTCCTCAAATATAGTACACCAAAAACCAGACAAAATAGGAGCTTGAAACCAAAATGATGACCATATGGTTAAAATTGTATAAATACTTTATTTGATTCTCATATTAAAAACATAAATGTTTGCATACTATGAAGATAAACACTTGACCAGAATATATCAAAGAACAATGGTATCAATAATTTGCATTGCTTATTTTTTTACTGGACTAAAGTAAGTCTATATATAGTATTATCTATAACATGACGAGAATTTATTATGGTGGAAGTATAGGTTGATGTCCAAATGCAAACAAGATTTAAGTATTCCTCTATGCTAAACAACCAACGATGTGTGATATGGGAAAAAGTTAAATTCCTGCATACAATAAATAAATACTCAATGCACTGCAGGGATGAATGTATCACTATTTCAATAATATCCCCTCATGTATTAGACGTAATCTGCTGATGAAATATTTTTTATATAAGTATATCAGCATCCATATTAATAAGACTTACTTATCCTTGGAAGATATTTATTTAAGTGTGTGCTGCGCCTTGACGCGCGTTTCTCTTAATCCTCAGGAGGCGTGATTGAAAGAACACCAGAGGAAACGGATATAGTGTTGAACAGCCAATAAGAAAGACCATAGGAGATCTCAGGTACATAATAATTATACTAATAACATGCATTGATAACGCACTCACTACTCTGGACATCAACATTTCAACTTTCTACCTTATCCCGAAGATTCACAAAGATATTCTAGATCCACCGGGGAGACCGATAGTCTCGGGCAATGACAGTCTATGTGAAATGGTATGACAGTTTGTTGATTTCTATTTGAAACCTTTGGTTGCAGATTTGCCTTCGTATATCAAAGATACCACAGCTGCTCTGAATCGCCTGGAAGGCTTATCTCTGGAGAAAAATCATCTATTGTAACGGCGGGTGTGGAATTTCTATATACCTCAATCCGACATCATGATGGCCTCATGGCGGTTTCTCAAGCCCTTAGAGCAAGCAATCTAGATGAAGACTTATGCAAGGTTTTACTTGCCTTACTTGAATTCATTCTTAAACACAATTTTTTTCATCTTCAAGTATCGCTTTTTCCTTCAGGTCCAAGGGACCGCCATGGGAGCGGCCTGTGCTCCATCCTACGCTAACCTTTTTCTATGTTCCAAAGATGACAAATCCTTTTGGTACCAAAGGCCCAAAATGGGGCTGCTTCACATGCGGTTCATGCAAAGCTTGTGCGAATATAGACAGAGCCTTTGACTTTGAAGACTCAGCCCAACAACATACTTATAAATATCACACAATATATCTCTTGTAGCTCTACTTCGGTGATATATTATGCAATTTGCCCTTGTAAAAAAATGTATATTGGACTTACCACAAGGGAATTCAAAGTAAGAGTGCGGGAACATATAAAAGACATTGAAAATGCCAAAGAAGAAACTGATCTTCTTAAACTAAAAACATTGCAAAAACATTTCAAAATGTTCCATGGAAGTAACCCAAAATTGTTAAAATTCAGAGGAATAGATAAATTACATCGAGGACTCTGACTCCACGTGGACTTATTGAAAGTTTTGGTTTTAATGTCTTTCTTTAATATTTTCTATTTTCTATTTTTGTTTCTGTTTTTATGATTGAAGGTTGTTTAATTATATTTTTCTTTTAGTTGTAGTTTCTATATATATCAATTTCCCATGTTGGATACGGATGTTCAATATAACCACTGGCCAAGAATGAAAGACATGGGGATGAGAATCAGTTTCGTTCAAATACATGCATTTGTTTGAATAGGCTCATTATTTGTTTTTTACATAATTTCAGCTATATATTGAGGTCTGATTCGATAGATATGTCCGAATAAGTGAATCAGCAATATATAATTTTGAATTATGGTGAATTGATTTTAATAAGCATGTTGCACAAATTTCATGTAATAATAAGGCACTTTGCACTTTATCTTTTAGAACGTTTCCAAATTAAATTGGTGTTTCACAGTAGAATTCATATTCTTATGAATAATATAAATTTTTTGCAATTAAACTGGAAATTCATTATTATATTATATATTATTATGTTTCACTTATTCACTGTATTTTATTGTATTTTTTACTGTATTCACTGTATTCTTGTATTTTACAGTATATTTAGTTTTTGGGTTTTTGCTTTTAAATATTATTGTTTTTCATAACCTGATGCCTTATACATTTTTATTCTTGTTACATTTTTTTGTAGCATCAGCCTAATTCAGGTTTTTTCAACGTTTGTACAATGATCGATGTCGCTATATTTTGTTTTATATTTATGTATTTTTTTTGACACAACAGGCTTATTTCACTATTATATATGTAAATAGGATATTTACTCAATGCCAAACAATTTTTAATCTATATCTTGCTTACAAAAAAACTTATTACTTACCCTCTCTTGATGCGCTCGTCTCTTTGGTCTGATTCTGGATAGCCTGACTACTGCCGCAATCGTGTGGATGTGTTGGTGAGTCGCTCTCCGATACAGACCTGTCCGGACGGGTCTGTGGATGGGTGACCTTGCCTGCGCATGCGCTTTGCGGCAGTGCTTGGTGGTTTCCATGGGAACCGGACTATCGAGGGGAGCGCCGAGCCGGAGTGAGGTTTACTAATAAGGAGAGAAAAAAAGCATATATTATGGAAATCTGCATATATGTTTTTTTGGTAACAGACTTGGGACAGATGGGATTGATTTCTATATAGACAGTATATCATGTTATGTCCCGAGGGACGAGCCATGTGACTTGGTTCGAAATGTTGATGTCCAGGGTAGTGAGTGCGTCATCAATGCATATTATTAGTATAATTATTATGCACCTGAGATCTCCTATGGTCTTTCTTATTGGCTGTTCAACACTATATCCGTTTCCTCTAGTGTTCTTTCAATCACGCCTCCTGAGGATTACTAAGAGAAACGCTCGTCAAGGCGCAGCACACGCTTAAATAAATATCTTCCAAGGATAAGTAAGTCTTATTAATATGGATGCTGATATACTTATATAAAAAATATTTAATCAGCAGATTACGTCTAATACATGAGGGCATATTATTGAAATAGTGATACATTCATCCCTGCAGTGTATTGAGTATTTATTGTATGCAGGAATTTAACTTTTTCCTATATCACACATCGTTGGTTGTTTAGCATAGAGGAATACTTAAATCTTGTTTTCATTTGGACATCAACCTATGCTTCCACCATAATAAATTCTTGTCATGTTATAGATAATACTATATATAGACTTACTTTAGTCCAGTAAAAAAATAAGCAATGCAAATTGTTGATACCATTGTTCTTTGATATATTCTGGTCAAGTGTTTATCTTCATTGTATGTAAACATTTATGTTTTTAATATGAGAATCAAATAAAGTATTTATACAATTTTAACCATATGGTCATCATTTTGGTTTCAAGCTCCTAATTTGTCTGGTTTTTGGAGTACTGATTAGAGGCAGGTCATTTACATTGAGTTACTCACAGGTAACGTCTTTTTAGATTTTAATCATTCTTTTTCTCTTTTCTTCTCCATCTGGTCCAGCGCTCCCTGATGACTTCTCCCAGCCACGGCTCATGTCTTCAGCTTTTCCGCACCTATAAGCAAAGAAAAAATTCTCATGGTGCCGCACACTGTGCCCCTAAATATAATAGTGCCATACACTGCACCTCTAATTATATTAGCACCATACACTGTGTCCCCGATTATAATATCACCATACACTGTGTCCCACACACACAGTACCCCATTTAGATAGTGCCACTGTGCATAGCTCCCCCCATAGTGCCCCTGTAGATAGTGCCCCTCTTAAAGCCCCCTTGTAGATAGTGCCCCCTGTAGATAGTGCCCCTCAAAGAGCCCCCTGTATATAGAGAACCTCATAGAGCCCCCTGTAGATAGTGCCACTCATAGAGCCCCTTGTAGACAGTGCCCAACATAAAGGCCCCTGTAGGCAGTGTGCCCATACATAGTGCCCCCTATAAAGCCATAGAGCCCCCTGTAGATAGTGCCCCCATACATAGTGCCCCCTATAGATCCTCCCATAGATAGTGCCTCCATAGAGCCTCCTGTAGATACTGCTCCCCATAGAGCCCCCTGTAGATAGCACGCCCATAGAGCCCCCTGTAGATAGAGTAAAAAAATCTTTACATACTCACCTGATCGCATTCCTGCGCTGTCCTCTAGCAATGCATTCCTGGTATCTTCTGACCAAGTCTGTAGAAGCATAACGCTTGTGTCGCTGAATGACAGGGCAAGGAATATGCTTTTACTGCCATTCAGTGCCTTTTGTCCTATAGACGCAGATGCAATTATAGTGCTTTTGGGCCCCCTTTGCAACCTTGGGTCATGGGCAGTTGCCCAGATTGCCCATATTATAACCTGCCCTTGTTTCAATGTTTAACATTACTGCATAATTAGTATGGTGTCATTTTGCCAACTATGATCTAGTTCGGATTTTGTGCAAACCATGATCCAGTCAGGATTTCATGGAAGCTCCTCTGCACCTATAAATATTCCACACCCATGGATCACACATGAACTTTTTCTACTGAAGAAGAAGCTCAGGCAGCTTTGAAATGCGTATAGCTAATTCATATTGCCTGCATGGGTGTCACTCTCTGAGACTGACCAACTCCACCATTGGTGGGAATGGTAACTAACAATCACAACTAAAGAAAAGAAACACCATTGCCATTGACTATTGCTTATTTACAGCGTGCATGCTGCTATCCAGCCCTGTATTGAGCGTCCTGGCTGTATCTAAGTAACAAATCAGCTGATCCAAGTCAGTGTACTGCATCTTCCATTGTGCAGGCGCATGTTGGCTGGACGGCCGGTGAGACCAGTGAGAGTCCTTACCAGCTGAATGCGCATACGCACTATTAAAAGCAGAAACACTGGTCCAGGACCTTATCCAACTCTCAAACTCGGCCGGGTAAATGGGTCGCACATAGAAAAAATTTATAGTTGATGGGCCACATTACTTTAAAATTTACATACATAGTTACATAGATTGTACAGTTGAAAAAAGACACATGTCCATCAAGTTCAACTAAGGGATGGGAAAGGGGAAGTAAAAAAATTCTACACATAGGAGCTAATATTTTTTTGTTCTAGGAAATTATCTAAGCCTTTTTTAAAACCATCTACTGTCCCTGCTGTGACCAGCTCCTGCGGTAGACTATTCCATAAATTCACCGTTCTCACAGTAAAGAAGGCTTGTTGCCTCTGCAGGTTGAACCTTTCTTTTTCCAGACGGAGGGAGTGCCCCCTTGTTTTTTGAGTGGGTTTTACTTGGAACAGGATTTCACCATATTGTTTTTATGCACCATTCATATATTTATATAAGTTAATCATGTCGCCCCTAAGGGTATGTGCACACACACTAATTACGTCCGTAATTGACGTACGTATTTCGGCCGCAAGTAGTGGACCGAACTCAGTGCAGGGAGCCGGGCTCCTAGCATCATAGTTATATACGATGCTAGGAGTCCCTGCCTCTCCGTGGAACTACTGTCCCGTACTGAAAACATGCTTACAGTACGGGACAGTTGTCCTGCAGCGAGGCAGGGACTCCTAGCATCGTACATAAGTATGATGCTAGGAGCCCGGCTCAATGCACTGTGTTCGGTCCGGGACTTGCGGCCGAAATACGTCCGTCAATTACGGACGTAATTAGTGTGTGTGCACATACCCTAAGTCGTCTTTTTTCAAGGCTAAATAGGTTTAGTTCTTTTAATCTTTCCTCATAACTTTGATTCTCCATGCCCCATATTAGCTTCATTGCTCTGCTTTGTATTTTTTCCAACTCCAGGGCATCCTTTCTATAATCTGGAGCCCAGAACTGAACTGCATATTCTAGATGAGGCCTCACTAATGCTTTGTAAAGTGGTAATATTACATCCCTGTCCCGTGAGTCCATGCCTCTTTTAATACACGACAATATCTTGCTGGCCCTTGAAGCAGCTGATTGATATTGCATGCTGTTATTTAGTTTATGATTTACATGTACACCCAGATCCTTCTCAACAAGTGACTCCCCCAGTGCAGCTCCCTCTAGGACATATGATGCATGCAGGTTGTTCGTACCCAGGTGCATAACTTTACATTTATCGGCATTAAACTTAATTTGCCAAGTGGACGCCCAAACATTCAATTTGTTTAAATCCGCTTGCAATTCGCGAACATCTTCCATAGTCTGAACTATATTACATATCTTGGTGTCATCTGCAAAAATAGAAATAGTGCTATTAATCCCATCCCCATCCCATGATACAATGCAAAATTATTGTTAATCAATTAGTTATTTGCACTACTATAACAATACTACATTTCTATAATAATACTGCTATATTACGGAAATATAATAACGAAAATTTGCGAGTTTACTTTACTTATTTGAACAATCCAGTTTTTCAGTTTAAGTGTCGCTAAATGCAGTCTGGCGGCTCAGTTGGCAGCGTTTGACAGACACAAGAGTGTCAAGATTGGGCAGCCACTTCTTAGATAGTGCCACAGTGCCCTCTGTAGATAATGCCACAGTTCCCTCTGTAGATATTGCCACAGTGCCCTCTGTAGATACTGCCACATCCCCATAGATAAATCCACACCCCTACTAGATAATGCCACTGTAATGTCGGGGTAGGGAGACAGACAGGTGAGCCCTAATCTACCCGCCACTCAGTCCCTGCCTACTTGCACGGCCCGTCCTAGGCGACGGCGTACAACTGGGTGACGGTCCCTACGCTCAATATGTGCACGACAGACAAACAGACAAGGGTACACAGAAGCTAAGGGAAATGGGGCAGTTTCCCATGGCAACACCGTGAGCAACAAGAGTAGTGAACGAGCCAAGTCAAACCAGGAGCGTACGAGGTACCAAACGCAGACAAGGAGCGTAGTCAGAAAGCCAGGGTCATATGAAGCAGAGGTCAATAGTAATAGCAGGAACAGCAGAGCCAAGAAACAAGAGAGAATCACAGGCAAAGGACAAGCAGCAAATGAAGGTATAAATAGACCGAGGGCGGGAGCTAGAACCGTCTGGCCAGGCTGTGATAGGTTCTCCCACTCCTCAGCCTACCAGCCTGAGTGGTAGCAGATCGAGTCACTCTATCAGACCTAGGAACAGATGCAGACTGATTAACCATGGGCGTCGACACAGAAGCTGTGTCTGGCAGATGCTTTACATTCACAGTGCCCTCTGTAGATAATGCCACAGTGCCCTCTGTAGATAATGTCACAGTGCACTCTGTAGCTATTGCCACAGTGCCCTCTCTAAATAATGCCACACTGCCCTCTGTAAATAATGCCACACTGCCCTCTGTAGATATGGCCACAGTGCCCTCTGTAGATACTGCCACATCCCCTTAGATAATTCCACACCCCTACTAGATAATGCCACAGGCCCTCTGTAGATAATGCCACAGTGCCCTCTGTAGATACTGCCACACTGCCCTCTGTAGATATTGCCACACTGCCCTCTGTAGATATTGCCACACTGCCCTCTCTAGATAATGCCACACTGCCCTCTGTAAATAATGCCACACTGCCCTCTGTAGATACTGCCACAGTGCCCTCAGTAGATACTGCCACAGTGAACTCTGTAGATAGTGCCACACTGCACTCTATAGTTAGTGCCACACTGCTCTCTGTAGATAGTGCCTCACTGTCCTCTGTAGATACTCCCACAGTGTCCTCTGTAGCTACTGCCACACCCCTGTAGGCAATGCCACACCCCTACTAGATAATGCCACAGTGCCTTCTGTAGATAATGACACAGTGCCCTCTTTAGATAATGATGCCACAGTGCCCTCTGTAAATACTGCCACACTGCCCTCTGTAGATATTGCCAAAGTGCCCTCTGTAGATAATGCCACATTGCCCTCTGTAAATAATGCCACACTGCCCTCTGTAGATACTGCCACAGTGTCCTCAGTAGATATGGCCACAGTGAACTCTGTAGATACTGCCACAGTGCCCTCTGTAGATAATGCTACAGTGCCTTCTGTAGATCATGCTACAGTGCCCTCCACACCCGCCCCCCGTAGATAGCGCCATTGGGACTCCCTCCCAGAGCATACGCTGGGGATTTTGCTCCTAGAGGGAACCCCTGATGTCACTGTCCATATATGGACAGTGATGTTAGGTGCTACTCCTGGAGCAGAATCCCCTACCAGAGTGTCAGCAACGGGGATTCCGCTCCAGGAGTACCCACTGTCGTCACTGTCTCCCCCGGGCATAGCGCTTAAAGTAGTGCTGTGCCTGGGGAGTTCTCGGAGAGCGGAGGAGCTCCTTCTGCTCATCCGCTCTGAACTAATGCTGAAGCAGGGAGCTGACGGTTCCTTGCTTCAGCATTGGGTTCAACTATATCTATGTTCTGAGGATGCAGATACAGTTGACAGCGGGACATACCCCCGACAGCCCTGGACAGCAGGACACCGCCCGGTTGGGAGTTATGGCCCAGGGGGAATGTAGTGCTATCTACAGGGGGGTGTGAGGCAATATCTACAGGGGGTTACACTATCTACAGGGGGCTGTCTGGTCAATGCTCACATACCCCCAACGGACTGCACTCCTTCATGACGTCATGAAGGAGTGCCGGCGCATTCCTCCTTCAGCCTGCTCTCTCCCGTGGGAGCTACAGTGCCCCGCGGGCCGCAGATGACAGCCTCAGGGGCAGCATAGGGTCCGCAGGTCGCGTGTTTGAGACCCCTGCACGAAACCATTCACGTAGGAATTGCATTTATAATACCGGTACTATTGAGAAGCACTTTGCACTACTTTGTTGCATACTTAAACCACTATTGGGTCTGAAACAAGCGCTAGTGCGCAATATTCTATACTACCAATATATTGTGGTTATTAGTGTGGTTAATTCTACTCTCAAACACATGCATTTATGCACATAATTAGTCCGTAGCGCAAGTGTCCTGCGGCGGACATACATAGCACACCAGAACTGTGGAATTATAAAGCTAAATAATACAAGTAGAGAGCTCTATTGCTATTAGGTTCATACACCTATGTCACAAACTACTGCGATCCGATATTCTATTTCTATTGTGATGTATGGTCGTGATACATATTGGATATATTGTTTTTAATTGTAACTATAATTATAAATATTGTGGTAACTATTTGATACAATATATTTTGTCTGTTTGCTTTTATATTTTTTTTATATAAATACATTTTCAAATACCATTTTTGTGTGGTGCATGAGGGCCGGTACTTAGATTTTTTTGATCTTTTGTGCGTATTTTAGATTTCTTTGGGATATTGAAATCACCAGTGTCACTCGCACACACAACAATCAGGAGGCTAATAGTGAGTCACCATCAGGGGGAAGCAGAGGCGGCTTCAATCTGGGGGACACATGTAAAGGGGGTCTTGGTTCTTATACTGCACCTCCAAGGCTCATGTATATGAGAGAGTCCCCTTAGGTGCAGTGCAACATATCACATAAAAGTAAGGCCCATCTCTCTCAGAAAACTGACAGGCATGAAACGTTAGCGCCCTGCTTATTCACCCTGGCCATAGAGTTGTCCAGCAGTCATACTTCTCGGAGTACATATGTGGCCAATATAAATAGTGGAGGTACGGTTCTCTAATTGAGTCACCACCCCTCACTCTCCCTAGTCGAACTGCTGATCGGCCAGTGAGCGCTTAGTGATCCTATCTGTTGTGCTATCAGTGCACATAGGCAGGAAGCCTCTAAAAAGGAAGCACTATACATGACTTGACTTTAAAAAATAAATATTCTTCAATACCAACTACACATTTAAAAAAAAAAAAATACAGGAAAACATAATTTTCACATAAAGTTAGTTCATATATGTAAACATTTTTTTTTATGGTAGTGTCCCATTAACTTGCCTGTCCATAGCCAACTCATTTAAAAATGGAAAATCATTTGAAACTCAATATGCCAGAATGTCTCCAGGAACAAACAGATACTTGGCATCCACTATTGGCATTAAAATAATGAAAGGTACTTTCTATAATTATAATATTGCAATCTACTGCATTGAGTTTTTTTAAAAAGATATTTATATCTTTACCATCCAGAGCATCCACACAGCTTGGAAATAGGGTTACTTTGTAGAAGTTATCTACTGTTTGGAGTAATTGTTGCAGTGATTTGTGGGTAATAACTTCTGGATGTCCTATGTCCCACAAAAGACTGTATGGCTTTTGAACTATCCCAAAGGTTGTGGATTTTTTGTTTTCTTGCTATAAATTATAATTTACCGCTACTGTGACCCTGTGACTATGATAAAGTTTCAAGGTGCTCCGATACAGTACCCAGTTACAATGAAGTAAATAAGGTACTGGATGTGGTGCTCCACACTGTCTCTAATAGTACTAAAATATCCTCTCCTTATATCCTTGCACACCTTTGTACACTCACAATATACATGCATTCTGACACCCGTATGCTAACTAATGCTCATGCATTGAGAAATTTGTGTCCTTACTTCATACACACTACACACACAAAGATTCAATAACTACATGCATGCACACATATACAAATTCACCACATGCACTACATGTCTTGACAAGCTGTGAACCTACTATAGGGCAGTGTTAAAATGTTATAAGGGAAATTGACAAAGATTAGGCTTCATTCACACCTGCGTAGTAAAATTCTGTTCTGCTCCGCCAGAGGAGCAGAACAAGGGAATAGCGGAAGCAACTGTGCCGATGTACAACCCACACTGCTGGCTGCTGACAGAACCCATTGACTTTAATAGGTTTCGTCGGCTTTCCATCGGGGTGTCCTTGATTTTACCGGACAAAATAGTGCAGCATGTCGTGCTATTGTCTCCGGTAATCTCTGCCGGATCTGCGACCGAGGCCCCTAATGGAGCCTCCAAAGCAGATGTGAACGAAGCCTTACATAAAACAGAAGTATAGAATGTACAATATTGTGTTATATAGTTACATAGGTTGAAAAAAGACATAGGTCCAACAGGTTCAACCTTTCTCAATAAATTACCCATCATTCATTGCTCGATTAATTATAACCCTCAATGCCATTCGTAAATAAATAGGCATCTAGAGTTTTTTAAATGCTGATATAGTATATGCCATCACTACCTCTTGGGGTAGGGCATTCCATAGTTTGACTACTCTAACTGTAAAGAACCCTTTCCTATATTGATGTCTGAAACGTCTTTCTTCCACACGCAATGGGTGTCCCCTTGTCCTTTGTAGAGTCCTTGGAAGGAACAGATCATGTGCTAGTTCTCTGTATTGACCAATAGTTACATAGGTTATTACATAGAGTAAACCAGACTTTAGTGGTTAATACACCATACCACCCTAGAATGTATAGATTCATATTTCAATCTCTTCTGCCTTATAGTATAATACATTTGGAGCATTAAAAAATAAAAGCATGAGGGCAGAAAATTACCCAAAGTAATGTTGTGCTGAACTGTATTTTACATATCTTTTTTCCCCTGGTTGAAAATATTAGCACAATACAAATAGTAGCTTTATTTATACAGCAAATCAATGCACAAAAATGAGAAAACAATAGTAATATACTATAAATTATTTATAAATAACATCTGTTATATCTGTTATCTGTGACATTAAAATATAATTATCCTCCGACCTTTCCTATTTCTTTTATTTGAAACTGGTGTGGAAATATGATTTGTATTTATATGAACTGGATAAACCATTATTAATTATGTACATGCTGTATAATTTAGGATGACAAATGTATTTACAGGTTTAGTTTTGTTTAATAAAATATTGTTTCAATGTCAAGATCACGGTTAATATGACTAATTACACTTCACAGGGTATAAATGGGCATTTAATAAGTCATAAGTGGGGGCTATAAATGACAATATTTATGATAAGAAGCAAGAAAAATATTTTTGCTGCATATTTTTCTTAGGTGAAGTTGACAAATTATTTTACACAAAATTTTAGATTTTGGCAAGTATTTACATTCTAACCACCCGGGTGATTCTGTACAGAAAATACCTAAGGAAGCGCTGGAACAGATTGCTCTGTTTGACGTAAAGCCAAATGACAAAATGCAAATTATTTTAAATTGTAAGGTTATGTTTCAAAGGTTTCGTACCTAATGGGGATTAATCTCACAGACTGCCAATCCTATCACATGTATTCCCATCTGAAAATCCATAATATAATTTTTAATTCTATCTTTAATGGTGAGCATTGATCATTAAATCGGTTTTCCAACAGTAGAAAAAAACCCTAAGCAGTCCCCTATTGAAAAATTATAAGCTTTGCTGTAAACTTGCTATTAAATTCTCCTTTTCATGCTACCAGTCTTGTAGAGCGGTGACGTGCCGTCCATAATAATATCACGTGACTAAATTGGCCAATAACTGCTGTATCGAATTACATCAATGAAGGATTAGGCGCATCGCTAGCTGTCCGCGCCCAAGAAAGAAAAATCTTCCATCGTCTATAACTTACAACAGTTTCAGGCATAAATTATAGTGAAATCACAGAAATTATAGAAGCCTTATCTGTATGCAAGTATAATAATAAGCAGCCATCCCTTCCCTTTATAAATTTTAGGTGCGAGAGTGGCTGCTTATTAGTATTTTGCACCTGTGAAATCTCCCTCTATTTTAGCATTGTGGTTTGTCTGCATCCTGCTGGGAATAGGTGTTTTACCTGCCCTTGCAAAAGTGAGTATGGCCCTTTTCTGTGATTTTAAGTAAATGTCTTTTTTTTACCAGTTATATGTTTATAAATCATAGTGAACTTGTCGGGCAATTGGTGGCCCCATCCCCTACACTAGGGCCCACAGGTGATGTAAACTGGCAAAAAGTCACAAACTATTGCATAATTCTGACGTGCGCCATGATTTGTGACTTTTTTACGCCATAATACATAGTCCTTGATACATTGCCCCTTTGTCTTTTTTTTACTTTTTTGGTGAAAGAGGTCCAACATTCTGGGCTGATTAATTTCTTAATGTATCAATATACAGGTTGGAGCTCCTTCAATAAATCAGCACAGAATCATAGACCTTAAAATGACATGATGGTAAAATCTGAAGAGTTATTTTAACCGCTTAACGACCGGCGTATAGCCTTTTTACGTCAGCCGTTTGGGGTAGTTCTTCTTTTCATGGCGGCACTTCAGAAAAACTTTTCCTGTATTGTGTGGGGTGCTCCTGAAGCTCCGATCATATTTAACCCCTCAGATGTGGCGCTCAATAGCGAGTGCCGTATCTGAGTGGTTTTAGAGGAAGGGAGCTACCTCTCTCACCCCATTGCCACCCAGAGTGTATCGCGCGGTGCCGATGGTTTCTATGGCAGCCTGGGGGCCTAACAAAGGCCTCCAGGTCTGCCTTTAATGATTGCCTTTTAGGCCATGCCAGAGGCATGGCCTAACAGATGCCTGTCGGTTTTAGGGGGGATTCACACGAGCGTGTATTCGGTCCGTGCGGGCCGCGTGGTTTTCACGCGGCACGCATGGACCAATACAAGTCTATGGGGCAGTACAGACAGTCCGTGCTTTTTGCGCAGCGTTTGTCTGCTGCGCAAAAAGCGCGACAGGTTCAATAACTCTGCGTATTTCGCGCATCACGCACCCATTGAAGTCAATGGGTGCGTGAAAACCACACAGGTTGCACGGAAGCACTTCCCTGCGAACCGACTGAAACAGCGCACCAGCTGTCAAAAGGATGAATGTAAACAGAAAAGCACCACGTGCTTTTCTGTTTCCGAACATCCAAACAGAGTGTCTTTGCGATGAGCGAAGCCGGACAAGCGAACCGAACTTCACCGGGTTCGGTCGAACTCGTTTTGGCTGAACCCGGCAAAAAAATTATCGGTACGCGACGTCAGGAGATAGTCACTGTCCATGGTGCTGAAAGAGTTAAACTGTTTCAGCACCATGGACAGTGACTACCGATCCCAAAAAACATGAACCTGTAAAAGAAAACGAAGTTCTGACTTACCCATAACTCCCGGCTTCTTCCTCCAGTCTGACCTCCCGGGATGACAATTCAGTCCAAGTGACAGCTCCAGCCAATCACAGGCCAAGCACAGGCTGCAGCGGTCACATGGACTGGCGCGTCATCCAGGGAGGTGGGGCCCGATGTCAAGAGAGGCGCGTCACCAAGGACGCGTCACCAAGGACGCGTCACCAAGGCAACGGCCGGGAAGTTCTCGGTAAGTACGAACTTTTTTTCAACAGGTTTTTCGATATTGTGCTCGGTATTCACTGTCGAGGGTGCTGAAAGAGTTAGCTCTTTCAGCACCTTGGACAGTGACGGCCGTCGACTAGCCTCATCTCTATGATGGCGGCTGCGCGAAAATCACGCAGCCGCGCATCAGACACGGACGACACACGCAGCTGTCAAATGGTTTTTGTGCGCGCAAAACTAAGCGTTGTTTGCGCGCGCAAAAACGCAACGTCCGTCTGTATCAGCCCTTACACTGACATGCAATAATACACTGCAATACAGAAGTATTTCAGTGTATTATAATATCTATCAAAGATCACACAGTAAAGTCCCCTAGTGGGACTAAAAAAAAGTTCAAAAAAGCTAAATAAAGTTTGAAATAAATAAATAAAAGTCCCAAGTAAAAAAAAAAAAAATTCAAAACCCACTTTTTCCCCTTACAAAATACTTTATTATGAAAAAAAGTAAAAAGTTACTCATATCTGGTATCGCTGCGTCCGTTATGAACCAAACTATGAAACGATTACAGTATCACACTGTGCAGGGACACATCCTCCTGACAAGGGGAATTGTCTATCAGTCCTGGACTGTAGAAAGACTTTTTGTGAAATACAAGGATTTCCTATAATAAACATGTCAGGAAAGGTGACAGATTCTCTATAAATCTAGTGACTCACAGGTGACGACGTCTCAGATTCTAGTAGTTTTTTTCCTCTTTTCTTCTCCATCCGGTCCAGCGCTCATGACGACTTTTTCCAGCCATGACCCATTTCTGCAGAATTTGCCACTCAGACGTCTCCTGACTTTTCCAACATTTCCACACCTATAAACGAAAATAAAGTTATCATGGTGCCACATACTGTACCCCTAAATATAATAGCACCAAACACTGCGCGCCTGAATATAATAATACCACACACTTTAAAACATACACACAGCCCCCTGTACATAGTGCCACACACAGCCCCTGTAGATATTACACACCCCCATAGATATCGCCATACACAGCCCCCTCTATATATCACACATCCCCCCCGTAGAGAGCGTTACACACAGCCCCCTATAGATAGTGCCATACAGCCCCCCTGTAGAGAGCGCCACACAGCCCTCCCCCTCTTGTAAATAGCACCAAAAAGCCCCCCCTATAAAGAGCGCCACACACATACCACTGTGGATAGCATTACACAGCCCCACCTTGTATATAGTGCCACACAGCCCTCCCCCTTTGTATATAGTGCCACACAGCGCTCCCCCTTGTATATAGTGCCACTCAGCGCTCCCCCTTGTATATAGTGGCACACAGCGCTCCCCCTTGTATATAGTGGCACACAGCGCTCCCCCTTGTATATAGTGGCACACAGCGCTCCCCCTTGTATATAGTGCCACACAGCGCTCCTCCTTGTATATAGTGCCACACAGCGCTCCCCCTTGTATATAGTGCCACAAGGTTATGTACACATTTAAAAACTTTATATTATAATTCTATATATATATATATATATAGCACACAAGAAGACAGCAGCACTCACTAATGAATAATCGACCAGGTGCCCAGCAAAACGTCCCGATCCTAGGACGTATAATGATATATAGCAGAAGAAAATTTGCAGCACTCCAACATGAAAAAAATGGTGGTTTATTCAATCCAAACTAACAGCAACGTTTCAATCCTACAATAGGATCTTTATCAAGCCAGGCTGTTAGTTTGGATTGAATAAACCACCATTTTTTTCATGTTGGAGTGCTGCAAATTTTCTTCTGCTATATATATATATATATATATATATATATATATATATATATATATTAGTATGTGTGTGTATCAGTGTGATTAATTTTATTAAAAAATATTTTAACTTTTTGAGATACAGCTGCTTTGTATCCTGTATCCGTCAGGTCAGCAGGACTGACAGGATCAGTGACACGCAGGATCCACCTCAAATCTATCACATCTAAGATTATAATTTAGCGCAGGGCCCGTTTCACTGATCCCGTCAGTCCTGCTGACCTGACGGATACAGGATACAAAGCAGCTGTATCTCAAAAAGTGAAAATATTTTTTAATATAACGTAATTACAAAGTTGCACCAAACACACATTTTTATTAAAAAAAATAAAAACGACGTGATTTTTGCGACGTTTTTTCCGTAGACAATGCAGGTTTCGTTTTTTATCGTTTTTATACACATCTTTTTTGCTATTTTAGAATTTTTATTCATAAAGTTTGAAAATAATAGTAAAAAAATAAGCTTTTTTACGTTTCAGCTATTTTTTTTGGTAATAACATAGTTTTACCCTAAAATAGACCTTTTATTTGTAATCGTCATTGTTTACCATATTTTAATATATTACATGTCTATATTAGGGTAATTGGGTCAGCGCTAGCGTTACAACAATGATTGGCAGGGGGAATGTTTTTTTTTGGGGGTGGGTATTTTATGTGTATTTATTATTTATTTATTTTTTTGCACTTTACTATTTTTTTATTACTATGGTCTGTCCCTCAAAGGTCAAAAAAGACCTATTGGGAACTTTATATATATTTTTTTTCTTTCTTTTACACCATCTTTTTCCACTGTAAGGGTATGTGCACACGCTAACTGTCATTTACGGCTGAAATGACAGACTGTTTTCAGAAGAAAACAGCTGCGTCGTTTCAGCCGTAAATGCTCCTCCTCGTAATATACGAGGCATCTGTGACACTCGTATATCTTGAGCTGCTCTTCATTGAGTTCAATGGAGAACAGCTCAAATTACGTTGCAAAGAAGTGCCCTGCACTTCTTTGCCGAGGCAATCAATTTACGCGTCGTCGTTTGACAGCTGTCAAACGACGACGCGTAAATTACAGGTCGTCTGCACAATACGTCAGCAAACCCATTCAAATGAATGGGCAGGTGTTTGCCGACGTATTGTAGCCCTATTTTCAAGCGTAAAACGAGGCATAATATGCCTCGTTTACGCCTGAAAACAGGTCGTGTGAACCCAGCCTAACTGGGGCTGCACAGCAGCCCCAGTTACAGGGGAAATCAGCCCTCTCATAGTAACGATTGTCACTAATAGGGCTGTGCTGGGTCTAGTTAGACCCAACAGCAGTCTGTCAGTAACGGCACCCGGCGATCATGTGACCAGTCACATGATCACCGGGAGGAATAGAGACAGCGACGCTGCCGCTGCCTCTATTCCTATACACAGCGTTCATTGAGCGCTGTGTAAAAGAGATCAGAGAAGAGAGAAGCAGCGAAAGGGTCCCCGACATTCAGCTGCCCGATCGCACGGGCAGCAAGTTAAAACCCGAGCCGTAGAAAGTCTATGGCTCGGGTTTTAAGGACCCGTCCCTGACCGCTGGCGGTAAAAATACAGCCAGCGGCCGGGAACCAGTTGGGCAGGAGGATAAGCCAACTAACCTCAGCGCCGGTGACCGCCCGCCCGGCTCTTCTCTTCCAGCTTTGGAGTAACAGAACAGCCGTCCGTCGCTGTTCTGTTGCTCAATGGCAGTGCCCGCACTGTCAGGGAGGCGTGTCCTACCCCTATCCCGGCCAATTCCCTGCTCCTCCCCATCTTCGGCAGTTAGCAGCGCTAGCGCGCTGAACAGGTTTGTAAGACGATGTGCGGTTCGGGCTGCCATGGGCCCCCTGGGAGCCTCGGGCCCCGGGCGGCCGCCTGAACCGCCCATATGATAATCCGCCACTGCTCTGCAGATACAACACGCTGTATATATTGTGCTCCAGGGGCGTAACTAGGAAAGACTGGGCCCCATCGCAAACTTTTAACTGCGCCCACCCCCTACACCGCAACCGCCTCTCCATGCCCACAACAACCCCTGCCCAGATGACAATTAACATTTATCAGTTCTGTGTGCAATATAAAAATACAGCTACATTCAGTTAAGCACTTAATTCTGCTTTTTCAGTCATTTCCATACTTACCTATTTTTGTATATTGTATAGCTAGCCTATTTTCTGCTTCAGTGTATGTTATGCTCTGCCTTTTATTATTTTTTATATTAAATGTCCATAAGTGAATTCATAAATATATTTGATTATTTATCTACTTTGCCTGATGGCACCTATGTTTCAAGATTGTGTGTTTTATATTAGCGCATTGCGGCAGTCTAAAATGTTTAAGTGGCTATTTTGTTACATATATACACTACCGTTCAAAAGTTTAGGGTCACTTAGAAATTTCCTTATTTTTGAAAGAAAAGCACAGTTTTTTTCAATGAAGATAACATTAAATTAATCAGAAATACACTCTATACATAGTTAATGTGCTAAATGACTATTCTAGCTGCAAACGTCTGTTTTTTAATGCAATATCTACATAGGTGTATAGAGGCCCATTTCCAGCAACCATCACTCCAGTGTTCTAATGGTACATTGTGTTTGCTAACTGTGTTAGAAGGCTAATGGTTGATTAGAAAACACTTGAAAACCCTTGTGCAATTATGTTAGCACCACTGTAAACAGTTTTGCTGTTTAGAGGAGCTATAAAACTGACCTTCCTTTGAGCTGGTTGAGAATCTGGAGCATTACATTTGTGGGTTCGATTAAACTCTCAAAATGGCTAGAAAAAGAGAGCTTTCATGTGAAACTCGACAGTCTATTCTTGTTCTTAGAAATTAAGGCTATTCCATGCGAGGAATTGTCAAGAAACTAAAGATTTCCTACAACGGTGTGTACTACTCCCTTCAGAGGACAGCACAAACAGGCTCTAACCATAGTAGAAAAAAAGGGAGGCCCCGCTGCACAACTGAGCAACAATACAAGTACATTAGAGTCTCTAGTTTGAGAAATAGACGCCTCACAGGTCCTCAACTGGCAGCTTCATTAAGTAGTACCCGCAAAACGCCAGTGTCAACGTCTACAGTGAAGAGGCGTCTCCGGGATAATGGCCTTCAGGGCAGAGTGGCAAAGAAAAAGCCATATCTGAGACTGGCTAATAAAAGGAAAAGATTAATATGGGCAAAAGCACACAGACATTGGACAGAGGAAGATTGGAAAAAAGTGTTATGGACAGACTAATCGAAGTTTGAGGTGTTTGGATCACACAGAAGTACATTTGTGAGACGCAGAACAACTGAAAAGATGCTGGAAGTGTTATGGCAGGAAGGCGGTGAAGGGAACAAGTGAGCCCTAATCTACCCACCGCCCTGTCCCTGCCTACTTGCAACGACCCGCCCTAGGCGACGGGGTACAACTTGGCGGCGGTCCCTACGCTGACTAAGTGCAAGGGGATACAAACAGGGAACAAGCAAGGGAAGGGGCTGTAGCCCACGGAACACCGTGAGGAAACGGAGTGGTGAACGAGCCAGTCAGGATCAGGATGTAATGAAGTATACAAATGCAGAGCACGGAGCAGGAAGCAAGCCGGGGGCAGAGCGAAGCAGGATAAGCGAAGCTGTAGCAAGGCTGAAGCAAGGCAGAAGCAGGCTGGAGCAAGGCTGTAGCAAGGCCAGGAAACCAGGAAGAATCACAAGCAATGAGGAAGAGAAAATGGCAGGTATAAATGGACAGGTGGCGGAACTAACTCTGACTGACCAGGCCGCGATAGGCTCTCCCACTCCTGAGCCTGCCACCCTGATTGGTGGGAGCCGGTGTCAGTCTAAGAGGTCTGGCCTCAGGTGTCGATTGATTAATCCTGGGAGTATCCACAGACGTAGTGCCTGGCAGATCCTTTACAGGAAGAGTGCCTGACGCCATCTGTCAAGCATGGTGGAGGTAATGTGATGGTCTGCGGTTGCTTTGGTGCTGGTAAAGTGGGAGATTTGTACAAGGTAAAAGGGATTTTGAATAAGGAAGGCTATCACTCCATTTGGCAACGCCATGCCCTACCCTGTGGACAGTGTTTGATTGGAGCCAATGTCATCCTACAACAGGACAATGACCCAAAGCACACCTCCAAATTATGCAAGAACTATTTAGGGAAGAAGCAGGAAGCTGGTATTCTATCTGTAATGGAGTGGCCAGCGCAGTCACAAGATCTTAACCACATAGACCTGTTGTGGGAGCAGCTTGACCGTATGGTACACAAGAAGTGCCCATCAAGCCAATCCAACTTGAGGGAGGGCCTTCTGGAAGCATGGGGTGAAATTTCTCCCGATTACCTCAGCAAATTAACAGCTAGAATGGCGAAGGTCTGCAATGCTGTAATTGCTGCAAATGAAGCATTCTTTGACAAAAGCAAAGTTTGAAGGAGAAAATTATTATTACAAATAAAAATCATTATTTCTAACCTTGTCAATGTCTTGACTATATTTTCTAGTCATTTTGCAACTCATTTGATAAATATAAGTGTGAGTTTTCATGGAAAACACAAAATTGTCTGGGTGACCCCAAACTTTTGAACGGTAGTGTGTATATATATATATATATATATATATATATATATATATATATATATATATATATATATATATATTGTGAGACAGTGACAGGTAAAGTCATTGAGGGAAGGTACATTTCCCCTAGAATCCTGTCATATGTATCCTAGGCTCCAGGGAATGAGTATTTTTGGCAATAGAAAGCTCTAGCTTTCCAATCTCGGCTTAAGGAAGAGCCGGAAAAAGGGCCTGGAGTTGGATTGGGGAAGAGCAGGGCGGGTTCCCCAATCCCTAGACCATCTCTGTTTGTAGGACAAGACTGCTGCTCAATTAGCTGCACCTGCAGCCTGTGTATAAAAAGGTGCAGACACAGTGTGTGAGTCTCACCCCTGACTCAGACCGGAGACTACTAAGTCTGCAGTAGCCTGTATTCTATGTGAGTAAAGACCTGTGTTACTTTGTGTCCAGTGCCTGGTAGGAAGGCACTTGGTATAGTTAGGTAATATCTTGTTTAGTTAGTGCTCAGACGAGCAGGATTTATTTTGTATTTTGCCTTGTTGTACAAGAGGCTGTTTCTTTGACAAGAATAAAACACAGGCAAAGCCCTGTTATGAACTTTAATGCACGGTGTCCCTGTCTCTGGCTACTAAGAAACCGCTGTACCAACCTCTCCTGATGCTAAACCCTCACATATAGTGGCCGATGCGGGCACGGTCTTAAAGAGACATACACCTATTTAAAAGGACTTTTGCTGCTCCAAGCGGAAAATCGTTGCAAGGGGCAACAACGCAATTTTTTTCCCCCCCGAGAGTGCTTGGAAGTGTATGTCTTGGGTGAATGCGGCAACAGGGCTAGAAAAAGAGACTGTTAAAATGGATTAAATACTTAAACAGATGATTCAGGCTAATATCAACCAGGGGAAGATAAGCACAGCTCTGCAAGAAGCCAGCGCGACTCAGCGAATGGTGCATGAGGAAGCCATGCGTGCACAGGCTGAAACCAATATTCTGCTGGGTGAAGCCCACAGACTGGCCTTAAAAGAACAGCAGCAAATTAATCGCCATTTGCAAGACCAAATTCAGGCCTCAGTGGAGAGGTCAGCGGGGCCTCATGGTTTGCGCCAATCCACTCGTGCAGCGGTACAGACATCTCTGCAGAAGATGACACCCACCGACAACGTTAAGGCCTATCTCATGGTGTTTGAGCGAGTGGCAGAACGAGAGAAGTTATCTTCAGATCAGTGGGCAGCAGTGGTGGCACCTTTCCTAACCGGAAAGCCGCAAAAGGCGTACTTTGATCTCAATGAGCAGGATGCCAAGGATTACTCCAAGCTGAAGGGTGAGATCCTTGCCCGTCTGGGTGTTAATATGAATGTGCGTGCTCGACGGGTGCACAACTGGACTTTTGTGGAACACCTACCTGCCCGATCACAAATGTATGATCTTGTCCATCTTGCAAGGAAATGACTACAGCCAGAGGAATCAACCCCTGCGCAGGTTGTGGAGAGAGTGGTGCTCGACAAATACATCCGCTCCTTACCACCGAAGGTTCAGCGTTGGGTCGGTCAAGGAGATCCTACAGATGCGGAACAGCTGGTGAACCTGATTGAAAGGTACAGAGCTAGTCAGGATCTACTCCAAGAAGTACCGCCTGCATGTTCTAACCCCAGGAACAGCAAATCGTGCGGAGCACCCGGTAAGACTGTTCCATTTACTAGAGGGGAGAGAAATGTCTTTAAGGGAGGTGGCTCAGAAGGGGAGCAGATGGAGGTAAGAAATCCCAGAGAGACACTGAAGGCCAGACCAGGGTCTCAAGTTGGGGACTGGGGCCGCATACAGTGCTGGCGGTGTTATGGACCTGAGCATATTGCTGCCAATTGTCCCCTGACTACTGAGCCAATGGAGTGTGATGCAGCAAGGCGAATATCCTTGTTTGCACGTCCTGTTTGTTCTGCTGAGACGGTTTACGAGACTGAACAACAAATGTGTGTCGTAAAAGTGGAAGGGTATACTTTGAGTGCCTTGCTGGATTCTGGGAGTCTGGTTACCCTGGTGCATGCCAGCCTGATAGACCCTGGAACATTCAGAGGACATAGTATAGGGGTCCTGTGCATTCATGGGGACACTAAAGAATACCCCACCGCTTTGGTCACTCTAGAGACTTCCTGTGGAACCGCTTGCCATGAAGTGGGTGTGGTCAAGTCCCTGATGCACAGTGTGATCCTGGGGAGAGACTTCCCAGTGTTCTGGGACTTGTGGAGGAAGAAAGATGTAACCTCCACTGTAAATGTTAATGATGGTATTAATGTGTGCGCTGTGATTAGCCCAGAACCATTTAACGAGGATGCTGAGGTGCCAGCAGTAGGGGTGACCACTGAGCCTGATAAATTTCCTCTGGCTGTTTTTGCTGGTGAAACAGATGAGCAGGAGGAAATTTCTGATATACCAGAGTTAAATGTATCACTTAACAATTTTGGGACTGCTCAACTTAGCGATCGCACATTGGTAAAAGCCAGGGAAAATACTAAGGTATTAAATGGAGTCCCTCAACATCCAGGGGCTGATAAGGTGTTTCCACACATGGCGGTTAACCAGGATTTGCTGTATCGGATAGATAACGTACGTGGGGAGGTTGTCGAACAGCTGGTGATACCCCAACCGTATCGTAGAACGGTGTTGGACCTGGCTTATAAACACGTGCTGGGTTGACATCTAGGTTGCGAAAAGACCAGAGAGCGTATCTTACAACGATTCTTCTGGCCGGGGATATATACGGAAGTTCAGAGGTATTGCGAGTCCTGCCCGGAGTGTCAGATAACGGCTCCTATGCCACATTTTAGGAGTCCGCTAGTGCCTTTGCCTATCATTGGGATCCCTTTTGAAAGAATTGCCATGGATCTGGTCGGCCCTTTAGTCAAATCCTCTAGAGGACATCAATATATCCTAGTGGTGTTGGACTATGCCACACGCTACCCTGAGGCAGTCCCTTTGCGAAATTCCTCTTCAAAAGCCATTGCAAGAGAGTTGTTTTACATGTTTTCCCGTACTGGTTTACCTAAGGAAATCCTTACCGATCAGGGAACTCCCTTTATGTCCAAAATCACCAAGGAATTATGTAAACTGCTGAAAATTAAACACCTGCGTACCTCTATATATCACCCTCAAACTGATGGTCTTGTCGAAAGATTCAATAAGACATTAAAAGGCATGTTGAGGAAGGTGGTTAGTAAGGATGGGAAGGATTGGGACTGTACGTGAAGTTCCTCAATCATCCACAGGGTTTTCTCCTTTTGAACTTGTATACGGCAGAC
This sequence comes from Rhinoderma darwinii, assembly GCF_050947455.1. Classification (NCBI taxonomy): domain Eukaryota; kingdom Metazoa; phylum Chordata; class Amphibia; order Anura; family Rhinodermatidae; genus Rhinoderma; species Rhinoderma darwinii. The sequence goes on along the minus strand of NC_134691.1, from coordinate 264,228,677 downwards.
AACCCCATGGTCTCCTGGACATAGCCAAGGAAACCTGGGAGCAAGAGTCCACACCTTATAGGAGTGTAATTGAGCATGTCACGTTGATGCAAGACCGAATCGCTGCAGTCATGCCGATAGTTAAGGAAAACTTGGAGCAAGCTCAGGATGCTCAGAGCAGGGTGTATAACCGAACTGCTAAAGTTAGAAATTTTAACTCTGGTGATCGAGTGTTGGTCTTAGTGCCAACCGTAGAAAGCAAATTTCTTGCTAGATGGCAAGGACCGTATGAGATAATTGAAAAGGTGAGGGATGTAAATTATAAAGTTTACCAACCAGGTAAAAGGAAGACACTGCAGTTATACCATGTAAACTTAATTAAGCCATGGAAAGAAAGAGAGACCCTCGTGGCAGTAAGTACCCCCTATAGTGTTAACCCAGATGTGTATGTGTCAGAATCCCTCGCAAAGCCACAGAAACAGGAGACAAAAGAGTTTGTGCAGAGAAACACAGACGTGTTTTCAGAACTGCCAGGACAGACTAGTATAATAAAACATGACATTGTGACCGAGCCTCAGGTTCGGGTCCACTTGAAACCCTACAGAGTCCCTGAAGCTCGCAGACAAGCCATATCTGAGGAGGTCAAGAAAATGCTAGACCTTGGGATTATTGAAGAGTCAAAAAGTGAGTGGTCCAGTCCCATTGTATTGATTCCGAAACCAGATGGGTTATTACGTTTCTGTAACTACTTCCGCAAGTTAAATGAGATGTCAAAGTTTGACGCATACCCAATGCCAAGAGTTGACGAGTTAATAGAGAGACTGGGCCATTCATGGTATTTTTCAACACTTGATTTATCCAAAGGCTATTGGCAAGTACCCCTCACGGAGGGCGCCAAAGAGAAAACTGCGTTCATCATCCCGGATGGTCTGTTTCAATATATTTGTTTACCATTTGGGCTACATGGGGCTCCAGCGACCTTTCAAAGGTTAATGGACATAGTCCTCAAATCCCATCGTCGGTATGCTTCGGCATATCTGGACGACATTATAATCTTTAGTGATGACTGGGAAAGCCACTTACCAAAAGTACTAAACTCCCTCAGAGCCGCGGGGTTAACAGCAAACCCAAAGAAATGTTCCTTAGGCTTGGAGGAAGCACGGTATCTGGGGTACATAATTGGGAGAGGGGTGATAAAGCCACAGGTCAATAAAGTTGAGGCTATCCAAAACTGGCCCCAGCCCTCAACCAAAAAGCAGGTCAGAGCTTTCCTAGGAATTGTAGGGTATTACCGCAGGTTCATTCCAAACTTTGCCAGCACAGCAGCGCCCTTGACAGATCTTACCAAGGGAAGTAAGTCTGTCATGGTCAAGTGGGACACGAAGGCTGAAAGCGCCTTTCAAGAGTTAAAACTGGCCCTGTGTAACCAACCAGTCTTAGTCACTCCTGACTTCAAAAAGGAGTTTGTTGTCCAAACTGATGCTTCTGATGTGGGGCTTGGAGCAGTTCTGTCACAAGAGGTGGGTGGTGAGGAACATCCTGTGACCTATTTGAGCAGAAAGCTTACCCCGGCTGAAAAAAACTATAGCATAGTTGAACGTGAGTGCTTGGCCATTAAGTGGGCACTTGAGTCCCTGAGATATTATTTATTGGGTCGTCGGTTTAGGTTGGTTACAGACCACTCTCCTCTTACGTGGATGTGTCAAGCTAAAGAGAGAAATTCAAGAGTTACACGGTGGTTTCTTACTTTGCAGAACTTCAAATATACTGTGGAACACAGAGCAGGAAAACTGCAGGGCAATGCTGACGCTTTGTCTAGGACACACTGCCTTGTAGCTAAATATGTCCGATCCCACGGGCTCGAACAGAGGAACATTGTATATTACTACAGGGTGGGCCATTTATATGGATACACCTAAATAAAATGGGAATGGTTGGTGATATTAACTTCCTGTTTGTGGCACATTAGTATATGGGAGGGGGGAACTTTTCAAGCTGGGTGTTGACCATGGTGGCAATTTTGAAGTCGGCCATTTTGTATCCAACTTTAGTTTTTTCAATGGGAAGAGGGTCATGTGACACATCAAACTTATCGAGAATTTCACAAGAAAAACAATGGTGTGCTTGGTTTTAACGTTACTTTATTCTTTCATGAATTATTTACAAGTTTCTGACCACTTATAAAATGTGTTCAAAGTGCTGCCCATTGTGTTTGAATTGTCAATGCAACCCTCTTCTCCCACTCTTCACACACTGATAGCAACACCACAGAAGACATGCTAGCACAGGCTTCCAGTATCCGTAGTTTCAGTTGCTGCACATCTCATATCTTCACAGCATAGACAATTGCCTTCAGATAACCCCAAAGATAAAAGTCTAAGGGGGTCAGATCGGGAGGCATTTCTTCTGCGGTGTTGCTATCAGTGTGTGAAGAGTGGGAGAAGAGGGTTGCATTGACAATCCAACACAATGGGCAGCACTTTGAACACATTTTATAAGTGGTCAGAAACTTGTAAATAACTCATGAAAGAATAAAGTAACGTTAAAACCAAGCACACCATTGTTTTTCTTGTGAAATTCTCGATAAGTTTGATGTGTCACATGACCCTCTTCCCTTTGAAAAAACTAAAGTTGGATACAAAATGTCCGACTTCAAAATGGCCACCATGGTCAACACCCAGCTTGAAAAGTTTCCCCCCTCCCATATACTAATGTGCCACAAACAGGAAGTTAATATCACCAACCATTCCCATTTTATTTAGGTGTATCCATATAAATGGCCCACCCTGTATATTTTAATCTCAAGCATACTGTTGACTCTTTGGATATAATAGCGTTTTTTTCGTTTCAGTTTTACTGATTTTGCCTGATTTTTTTTGTTCCAGTGATTGAAATGTATTTTGATCTTTTAACTTGAAAGTAAATTGTTTTTAAAAGATTTTCCCTAACAGTAGAGTGTTTGAAGATTAATAATTAACCTGACAATTAAGTATTGAACAGAAACTCTTCAAATTCTCAGTATGTCAGACCAAAGAATATTAAAGCCTCTTTCTTTTTAACATAACTCTCAGAGTAACGAATTCATATCTCAATAAATGATCTGCATGTGGATTCATATCTTGAACCAGAATAATTAGCAGGTTACATAAAGTGAATATTTTGCACACTATAACAAATGCAGAATGTTTTATTTGGATAAAATCATAGCCCATATGTTTGCAATTCAAATATGCAATTAATTTCTGCTTCTTATGTGCCTACAATATTTTTTTTAAATTATTATAATAGGCCTGGGAACGTGAAGAATATATTATAAGTAACAACATGAATGAAATATTTTAAGGAATCTTAAGTATCAATATCTTCTAATGGTTTTGAGTATAGGGATTGACATCTACTGGGGCAGACAGGAGCCCAGAAAAAGGCACACACAAATTTCAGTCCAAATATCAAATCTAATTTAAACTTTCCTCTTCTATGCACATGATGCAAGTAACAAATAAAACATTAAACAACAATACATTGTCTATAGCTTTTAAGTCTTGGACTGTCTTAAACTGTAAGTCCACCTTCGCTGAGTTTGGATATTTAAAATTCTGTCACTTGTAGCTCAGCATCTGACTACAAAGTGCCACTCACAACACATACTGAGAAAGCAGCAGTTTGTAGTCAGACTTTGAGCTCCAACTCTCAGAATTTTAAATATATGGCAAAACTAAGCAAAGGTGGACTTGCACTTTAATGGATAGGGAAGCTGACCAGGTGTTTCTGCAAAAAAAACAAAAAACTGTTATAAGGAAATAAACACGTCCTATCTTCATCATGGTTTACTAGTATTAAAATGTAGGTGCATACTCTGGAATCATACATATAAACATCAAGTAAATAGACAGGACACAGACTAACATTCATCAAGCACCAATAAATGACAGGGTTAGGCCCCATGCACACGAACGTAAGAACGCCCGTAATTACGGCACGTTTTTACAGGCCCATGGACTTCTATTGGCCACGGGTACCTCCCCGTATGCTTACGGGAAGGTGCCTGTGCCGTTGAAAAATATAGAACATGTCCTATTTCAGGCCGTAATTACGGCACGGGCAGGCCCATAGAAGTCTATGGGGCTCCCGTAATTACGGGTGACTACGTGTGTGCACCCGTAATTACGGGAGCATTGCTAGGCCGACGTCAGGGGATAGTCACTGTCCAGGGTGCTGAAAAGTTAAACAATCGGCAGTAACTCTTTCAGCACCCTGGACAGAAACTACCGATCACAATATAGATCAACCTGTAAAAAAAAAAAAGACGTTCATACTTACCCAGAACTCCCTGCTTCTTCCTCCAGTCCGGCCTCCTGGGATGACGTTTCAGCCCATGTGACCGCTGCAGCCAATCACAGGCTGCAGCGGTCTCATGGACTGCCGCGTCATCCAGGGAGGTCGAGCTGGATGTCGAAAGAGGGACACGTCACCAAGACAACGGCCGGTAAGTATGAATTTCTTTTACTTTTACTGCGTAAAGGGCTGTCCCTTCTCTTTATCCTGCACTGACAGAAAGAAGGGCTGCCTAATAGTGCAGTGCAATTTTGCAGCGAAAACGTGCCCGTAAATACGGGTGGAATACTGGTGACACCGGACCCGTATTTACGGGCACGGGTCCGTAAATACTGGTGCAATACGGGTCGAATACGTGTGACCAAGGACCCATATTTACGGGAGGACAAAAATACGTGTGCATGAGGCCTTAGAGCTTATAGCAGACAGGTGCGTAACTAGGAAAGACTGGGCCCCATAGCAAACTTTTGACTGGGGCCCCCCCCTCCCCCGGGTGTCACACAACCCCCCCCTTTGTAGATAGTGCCTTTTTTACAAACCCCCCCTTTTGATAACGCCATACAGCCCCCCTGTAGATAACGCCATCCAGCCCCCTTTGTAGATATCTACAGAGGGGGCTGTATGGCGCTATCTACAGAGGGGGCTGTATGGCGCTATCTACAGAGGGGGCTGTATGGCGTTATCTACGGGGGGGCTGTATGGCGTTCCCTACAGGGGGGACTGTATGGCGTTCCCTACAGGGGGGGACTGTATGGCGTTCCCTACAGGGGGGACTGTATGGCATTCCCTACAGGAGGGGCTGTATGGCGCTATCTACAGGGGGGGGCTGTATGGCGCTATCTACAGGGGGGCCGTATGGCGCTATCTACAGGGGGGCTGTATGGCGTTATCTAGAGGGGGGACTGTATGGCGTTATCAACAGGGGGGACTGTATGGCGCTATCTACAGAGTGGGCTGTATGGCGTTATGTAGAGGGGGGACTGTATAGCGTTATCTACAGGGGGGACTGTATGGCGTTACCTACAGGGAGTCTGTATGGCGTTCCCTACAGGGGGGTCTGTAGGGAATGCCATACAGCCCCCCCTGTAGGGAACGCCATACAGCCCCCCCTGTAGGGAACGGCATACAGCCCCCCCTGTAGGGAACGCCATACAGCGTCCCCCCCTGTAGGGAACGCCATACAGCGTCCCCCCCCTGTAGGGAACGCCATACAGCGTCCCCCCCTGTAGGGAACGCCATACAGCGTCCCCCCCTGTAGGGAACGCCATACAGCGTCCCCCCCTGTAGGGAACGGCATACAGCGTCCCCCCCCTGTAGGGAACGCCATACAGCGTCGTCCCCCTGTAGGGAACATGCGACCTACAGTGTGTCCTAATAAAAGACATGTATCCCCTATCGGCATTGATTCTCCATGACTAACCTCTGACTTCCGGCGTCTGCGCAGCTCACTAAAAATGAAAGGAGCGCTGGTCACGCATGCGCACAAGCGGGACCGGCGCTCCATTCATTTCTCCAGAGCTGCCGACACAGACCCCGGAAGTCCGAGGTTTGTGATGGAGAACTTCATGGGACTTTCAGTCCCCCGTTCTCCTTATCGCTGCCAGCGATCACACATGTATCCCCTGTTCTGTGGATAGGGGATACATGTCTTATGTTTAATGGCAGAGCGGGGAGATACCTCCCTGCTCTGCCGTAGTGTTCAGTGGCGTCCCGCTGTAGCAGCCATAGCGGCTGCTAGCGGAGCCTCCGGCCATGGTGGGGGCCCGTGCTGGCGGGCGACACAGGCCCCCTCATGCCGCGGGCCCCATAGCAGTCGCTACGGCTGCTACGGCGGTAGTTACGCCACTGATAGCAGACTATTTAATGTGGTGCTCACCATTCCATGTTCCTGATGAACTTGTACTCATATTGATAGACAATGTCAAAGGCAGCTATGGGGCTAGTCAAATGAGGGGCTCCTCAGCCTAAAATGTTCACCAGTATGTGGCATTGTGGGGCTCTGTGATTACTCGTTACACCCCTGGTACTACTGAAGGGTCTGCGCAGCTCACTAAAAATGAAAGGAGCGCTGGTCACGCATGCGCACAAGCGGGACCGGCGCTCCATTTATTTCTCCAGAGCTGCCGACACAGACCCCGGAAGTCCAAGGTTTGTGATGGAGAACTTCATGGGACTTTCAGTCCCCCGTTCTCCTTATCGCTGCCAGCGATCACACATGTATCCCCTGTTCTGTGGATAGGGGATACATGTCTTATGTTTAATGGCAGAGCGGGGAGATACCTCCCTGCTCTGCCGTAGTGTTCAGTGGCGTCCCGCTGTAGCAGCCATAGCGGCTGCTAGCGGAGCCTCCGGCCATGGTGGGGGCCCGTGCCGGCGGGCGACACGGGCCCCCTCATGCCGCGGGCCCCGTAGCAGTCGCTACGGCTGCTACGGCGGTAGTTACGCCACTGATAGCAGACTATTTAATGTGGTGCTCACCATTCCATGTTCCTGATGAACTTGTACTCATATTGATAGACAATGTCAAAGGCAGCTATGGGGCTAGTCACATGAGGGGCTCCTCAGCCTAAAATGTTCACCAGTATGTGGCATTGTGGGGCTCTGTGATTACTCGTTACACCCCTGGTACTACTGAAGGGTTCAGGGAGATTATTTTTTTTACACATAGGGCAAACCGTAGTTGCCAAGCTTATTTATCTCAACTATATTGTCCAACCATCTCATGTTTATGGTCAACTTTAATTAGATTGCATCTTTTTACCCCCTAAGCACCAAATATTGATTATTGGGTATAAATACTTCATTGATAATGTTGAAAAATGAGCCAATGGTTCCATATTCTTTTTAAACAGTATTAAGATATATTACAACCAATTTTTAATACAGTGTTAAAATTTTGAAGTTATAATAATAAATGATAATATTTTATTTTTATTCTTATGTACCATGCAATAGCACCAATCATAGCCGCAACCTTATCAATGGCGCTGTGCCTGTGTAAACAATGGGGACGATGGCTCTTTCATTCTGCCATTTAGTAGGCCTCCAGAGAGTCAGACCCTCACCAATCAAATATTGATGACCCATCCTTAGGATAGACCATCAATATTAAAGTCCAGAAAAAAACCTTTAATTCTGCAATGTTCACATTGTATAGACTTTCATTTGTAAGGTGTGAACCTAACCGAAGCAAATCAAGCTAAACTTTTGTGTTTTCTTTACAAAGAACATCCATTATGAACATTGACATTGGCATTTAACGTTACACCTTTTTTTGAGTTATGACAGGATTTATATTTGGTTAGTGATATATGCAGCTTTTCATCTACCCCATCTTTCATGGCATTTTGTTCTTTTATGTACGTTTTTCTCTGTCAACCATCATAAAGAAATTAGTAGGAGGATTTCATTATTGTACATTTCTGACATCTTCCCACATCAGAATTTTTTAAGTTGTTTTGTCTATTCTTGACATTTTCTGATGACAGGAGACATTTATTACGTTACTACCATCGTATGATTTTACAAACAATTCATTTGAAATATATACCGCATTTCTGTGAGTGGGTGTGTGGATGTGCTGTAATGTGAACATTTTTAATAAGATATGAGATTGCGAGGAATAAACAAGGGATAAACAATACTCTTATACACGGAGTGGCAATGACCCGGCCACAATGGGGCCAACAAAAGTGTCGGCACCATGTTCGGCCTGGCTGCCAAATAGTCTGTCAATGGCCACGCATTATTGCCGTTTTGCCGCACGATTTTACAAGGAGTAGTTTTACCTGCAACAACACGCGGCCAGTAACAGGCTATTTGACCGCTGACACGGTTGTTGTGCACCCAAAAGTACTCATCATTTGAAGCTAATACTTTTCCCCATTGGAAGTATTTTAAAAATATGTATGGCATCCCGAGTTACATCTTACAAGCTGTGAATTGCGCCCCCTGCTGTTTCTTGATGTTGGTCCATGCATGTCATTCTAGTGATTCTTTCAAGAGGACAGACATGCGCAGTAAAACACACTGTGTCGCCGGATCTATCTTTGAAATATCAATAGGTTCTCTATTGTACTCGGCTTTTCCACTGCCGAGAAATCAAAGAATGCCCAGGAGAGCCAGGGAAATGCAAACAGTATCGTGCAAGTACAGTATTGTATCTAGGTGAAGAATTTATAAGGAAAAAATATATATACTGGCATCAATCCACAGATAGTAGTTTATTGCATCATTAGATATCTAACATTGTCCCTTTAGCGGCTCCTGTGCCCCAGTGCAGGGTCTTAGTCAGTTCTCCAGCTGATAGGCACAGGAGCTGCTAGAGGGACAATGTTAGTAGTTTATTGCATCATTAGATCTATATCTATCCGTGGATTGTTACCAGTATTTTTTTTCAATGCATGGACCACATTAAGAAACAGCAGGAGGCGCCATTTGGAGTTTGTAAGTTCTTTAATTCAGGATGCTTACATACTTTTAAATACTTTCAATGGGGAAAAGTATTAGCTTCAAATAAGGAGTACTTTTAGGTGCACTTTCGTTGGTTGCACAACCCCTTTAAAGAAAAGGGAATTTCTCACCATGTCGTCCTGGCCCCTTGCATGCCAATCTCAACACTCAATCCTAAATTAGAGATGCACAGATCCCTTGTTGGCTTACAAAGTTGAAGAAATCCAGAACCTCTTCCAAATAAAAACTTGCAAATTTATTAGAAAAACATGCTGCAATATTGATGCATAGCCCCGGCACACTTATTTGTTTCAAGCACACCTGTCCTTAGTCATAGCATACATCCCTATTACAAACAGGAATATTTAAAATAATAGCGCACTATTTAAGACATTCTTTGCCTTAAAGGTATGCCTACCACCAAAATACACACACACACACACACACACACACACACACACACACATACACACACACACACACATACACACATACACACACACACACACACACACACACACACACACACGCGCGCGTAAATGAATACTTGGATAAATGACAATATCGCAATTATATTCAAAAATACATTTATAAGATAAAATAAATCACTTCTCCAATTAAGACCCTTAGGAAACCTTGTTTACAACAGTACGATTCAAAAGGCTTCCCTCATCAGAACATGTCGACTCAAATCCCCACCAATTTTGTTTTTCTAGACTTGTTTTAAGCCTTAGAATTATAATCAATTGAGATCAATGCCATGAACTCCCCTGGCTTGGCGGCACCTGACATGTATGTGGCTCTTTTTTCATGTCTGAAATATGTTTTGCTAAGCGGGTTTTAAATAGTGTAACCTGCATATATGCTTAGGTACGAAGTGCATGCAATGGCATTTACAGCATGATTTGTATCACAGTTGATAAACATTTTAATCTTGAAGAATTTGCCTCCATATGCTCTGTATTAATTTATTTTATTAACATACATTACTCACATTACATTTATTCCCTCCACGTTTGAAAACCCCTTTTGTGACAGCCAAGTTTGTTATTAGAACTTCAACTTTAGCACATTGTTTGTGACAAACCGCATTATCTAGATAGGCCCTCCTAGCCTGTATGTACTCTCCAGTGGGAACAGATCTAATAGTGTAGATCAGATGACAGCGTTTTGGGATAAATAAATGTTTTTACTTTGCCTCAATGAGTGTAACCTTTCATTGCCAAATCAAAAAAATGAAGTGCTTTTCCACAAGACATACCAGTAAATTTTGCATTCAAATTCTTGTTAATATATTATAGGAAAAGAGGTATGGACTCCTCATTGCAGCCCTAAACTAATAGGAGGTTGATGATGTTGAAATTCTGGCAAACCAAAATGAGTTAATGGTAATATCCCTGGTGGCCTAGGATAGTGGAAGGTATAATGCCAGCATCCCCGGTGGTCCAGTGTAGTAAAGAGGTTCAGTCCTATCTGTTGTCCAGTTGGTTACTGACCTATCCAGTGGTTTTCTTGCGACCTGTGACAGGAAGCAGAATTTGATGGGCTGTTTGCATTCTGTGTCCTCCTCCTGTCCTGCACTGATTACAGGGACCAATGCTGGACAGGTGGTTGTGTGTTAAAAGCTGCACAGGTGGCTTAGACCATGCCCAATATTTGAAATATCTCCGACTTATAGCGGTCACACTAAAAAAAACAAAAAACAATAAAGTCCACTCTCAGCTCATAAAAACTAAAACAGTTAAAGCCTCTGTCAGTTAGTCATTTAGAAGAAAATCTAAAGCTTTATGCCTATGACATCATCTCACATCTGTAATGAGCATCTGTCACCTTCCAATTATCTAAGACATTAATAAATATGGAGTAAAGTAGTAGTTGAAATTTTAGACTGGAAGAACTTCTATTGTGCTGCAGTTAAACGTAGAATGTGCTGTAGAAGATGAAAATCAAGATTCTTCTGACTTTGCCATTGCAAATTCTAAAAAAATCCAGAAGCTTTTAAGTATGTTGTTAAGGGGGTTGTCCATGATTAGGAAAACATGGCTGCTTTCTTCAAAGGAAAATAAAAATAGCACCACTCCTGTCTGCAGGTTGTGTGTGGTATGGAAACTCGACCCTGTTCACTTCAAAGGAGTTGAGCTGCAAAACCAGGCGCAGCCCATGGACAGTTGGGGTCCTGTTTCTGGAAGAAATCAGCCATGTTTCTTGGACAACCCTTTTGAAGTACTTTAGCCAGAATTCAGATTAAAAAAAAAAAAAAGACTTGTAAATTGTCATTCCTGACCAGTAAAAAAAAAAAAAACTAAATTAAAAAAATCGACTTAACCCGACACAGAGAACTCACTCCTCATGTACTTTCTGTCTTGCCAGAGTATGTAGAGGCAAGAATATTATCAATCTATACTCCCCCTATTTTTGTAGCAGATGCAGTCACACGAGCTATCAGACTAATCTGAATAATCTGTTCCTATACCAAGAAGTCCAGCTACCGATAGTGGCAGCAGCATTAGCAAATATAGCTCCTATCAGTACCATCCTTATAGTTGATCATGAGGAGCCCTGTAGATAGAGACATGCAGAATTCTCCCTCCATTGTTATGTATTCCCAGGAATCACAGTATGGTTAGCAGTATGCTTAGGAGGATGTTGTAGCTATTGAAGGTGACATCACCAATAAACAATTGATTCTTAGGGTCCTCTTACATGATCCGACATGGGCCGTGTAAACGAGTGTCAATCAACGAGACATCTTGTTGATTGGCGCTCGTTTGCTCCTCTCACAAAAAGCTATGTTTGGGGACGAGGAATTGTTACTCTGATTGCTCCTCCTCATACATTTCTATCACCCTATTTACATCGGGATACGATAATATTTCTTGTAGCATAAACGATACAATCAGTCCATGAACAAGCGTTTGCTCGTTCATCAGCTGAACGTTGTCCTGTTTACACAGGGCAGGGAACGAGCGTTCATATGAATGCTCATCTACCCATTAATTGGTGCATGTAAAAGGAGCTTTAAACAGTCTTTTCCCAAGGAAATTACATATAACAATAGTATTTGATTGCAAAGATGTTCATCGAGCTATGACTGCTACGAAGCATTGAATGTGTGCCCTATTTCTGCTATTACCGCACTTACATTTTGCATTTAGTTGAGGTCACGTGTCGACTCTGTCAGATTCCTCCACAGTTCTATTTCGGCTGGATGCTTATTTCCCAGAGGTACAAGGGGATCAAAAGAAAAATCTATGCATTTATAACACTTCCCGCAATACCCATTATCCACTTAAGAACGGATTTGTTCAGAACAGGATTATATGACAGTAGCAGCTGAATGGATAGAAGTTTCAAACTCAACAGCAGCTTTCCCCTCATTATGATCGTCCTGCCAGAGTAGCTGCATAGAATAAAATTTTTGCCAAAGGCAATCTATGCTGTGTATTACCTACGACTCCTAGAATGACTACCCCTCTCAATCCCAGGTTGGTCATTGATAAAACAAAAAATGGAGCTAGTATGGTGTTCCTTACTAATTTTCAAATGTGAAATTTACTGGGGAAGATTTACTAAATTTAAGACAGTGAAAACTTAGAGCAGGCAGTCAGAAGATGCACTACATTTATCATAGTGGTGCTTGCCGTATGATAAATTTGGTGCATTTAGCTAGACTTGCTAGACACTTTTCTTCTCCACTTTTAACTTGGCTTAATTTGCAACAGAATTTTAAGCCAGATCTTTGACACATTTTGTCGCATTTTAAACCCCTTTCCGTTAAGCCCACCCTATTTTGTAACTTTTTGTTATGTAGCCAGAGAAGTGCAAACATAAAATGCACTAAAATGTTTCAAATTGGGGCACATTTTTTTTTAACACATTCCAGGCGCAGACACATTACTAAATCTGCCCCACTGTGCTTTGCACAAATTATTATTTTGGTGGTTGTAGAATTGCCTGTGTTATAGATACTTGCTATGACTCACAGGATCATTGGCCACTTTTGTAATTTAATAAGAACACTGCAGTTGCTGCAGGGAAAGTATAGCCTGCCCTGCCATCAATATTAAAGGTGGTAACCAGGTGCAATTCAACAAGCCAGAACGGTCTACACATCAGTCCATGTGATAGGTGCTGGAGGGGCAGGTTACCTCATACCAGTATACTGGAAAATAATCATTTAAAAGAATAATACTGAATAGGGTTGTCCTCTTTGGACAATAACTTTATGTTAGAATGGTCTTCTTATGACAAGCTGGTCACTGGGTGTGCCACTACTTGGACCCCAAAAATCAGCTGTAATCGGTGAGGAAACCTGGCATGAAGTGTTCAATTCCACTACAGCGCCACCATAGGAGAAATGAAGCATTACACAATACCTACTGAAAGCAATGGGCTGTCTGTGTAATGCATAGATGTGTTGGGACCATCAGAAAGATATGCTTTTTGTAGCCACTCTCCACTCTAGATAAGATTAACTCAGTTAGATTAACTCAGAAGTCCCAAAACGGGTGTTTACATTTTTTTTTCTCAATCAGACATCCCATTGAAGTCTACTCTGTCACTGCTGGATTGAGTCAAGTCATCCCCTCATTCATTGCAACCTGTGTATTACAGCAATATTGGTTGGGAATGCAGACACCAGATTAGCACAGACTATATATACATTTACTGATCCTTCTGACTGTCAGTATTTTTTCTCTATGACATTGAAGCTATGAACAATATTATTCAGTATTCACGTACGTGTATTTTTTCCTTGATCAGACTCATGACCGTGTCGCCGTTTCACCAATTGTCCTTCCCTGGACAACTTTAGTAGGTTCTAACCACTTCACCTATTTGTGGTTTTAAAGATAGATATGGATGATCAATCTATACCATATACGGAAGGTTTGACTTGTCCAGGACTGGATTTCCAAAAAACGGCCGTATATTATTAACAAACTTTGGCAATCGGGTCATTTATTAAGAGAGAAAATTCCTACCCAAACATTAGAAATAAGGAAAACATCACTCACAAACTTTGGCTATTACTCCATCCTCTGAGTTGTAATATATAGCTATTTTGAATCATTGGGTGAAAACCTATTATAAAGACAGCCTGCATTCTGCGTAGAGCAAGCCTCCATTATCACCCAGAGTAGAGAGCTGCTGCAAAAGAATGGTTCTCCCTTTGAAGTGTCTGTAGTGTCCATGCAATAGATGTGGAGGCCTGGATTTGAATTGGCACAATGTAATGCCTAAAATGACAACTTGCTGGCCATTTTACCTAGTAATCATCCCTTGGAGTTAATAAAAAAGGGGTTTCCAAACCAACACAGAAGGAAATGTGAAGATTCTACGTTTATTAGTCTATTGACTTTCAGACCTATATACTTTGTGATGGATAATATTGAGAAGGGGTTGTGGTCCGAACAAAGAACTGCTGGGGAAGTGATGTATGATGTAAGTGTGCAAGAAAGGTTCAGAAAGCAAAAATGATTCTACAAGTATATAAAACCAACATTTGTTATAATTGGATTTTAAAATACATATTCAGCTATTTCTTGGACACAATGGGTCACCTTCCAGTCTTTGTTATACGCTTTAAAAAGAACCTTTAACCCAATATGACATGTTTTACCCAAGTGTTGTGTACATTATTCTCAATGTGTACAATGGCATCAAATAACCTTACACCACAGTCATGACAATTGAGGATTCTATATAATCTGTCTTAAAGTAATGTGTTCCTTTCTACCGAAAAACATGTTTTGAGTATGCAATGTTCACTTCTACTCACGGCAGATAAAATAATGAATGCATATGCTGAAATCTATAACATTACAGTAATAATCCCAAGCATACATGTATATTTCAATGACCAACGTGACATACATATGACAATCCCGAGCTATCAAAAATTCTATTGAACAACATTGGAAAACATTCCGTATTTACAAAGAGAGTTAATGATTAAAATATTTTAAGTATATCATGTGCTTTTTCGAAACTAGAGTATGTTTTATGATTTCAGCGGTGGGGAAAGGGTGTTACAATATATCCAAGTAGCAGGAGTTTTAATGATATGTAAAGAAGTACAGTAGCTCATTAGTCTCAGGAAAAAAGGCTGCTGATTTGTATAGAAGCCAAAGCTGGAGCTCATGAAATAATGACTGGTTAAAATGGATATAATATCAGGCAAACTTCTTTCTAGAGGGCTTGTGGTGATTCACGTGACTGTAGTAAGGAACTGTTTTTGGATAGAAATGAGGAGCTTTGGGAAGTACAGCCTTGTTTTAAATTAAAATAGAGCTTTTGTTTCACTGATCATTCTTATTACAATAGAGGGTTACACAACCCTTAGCCCACAATGCCATTCTGCGCGGCCTCCAACCATCGGGCACAGACATGCTCTCTGTTCTGATCAAAGCCTGAAAGATGATTCAGCACTCCATGGCTTAAAACTAAGTATTATTTTTTTGAAGCATCCACAAAGTAACAGACACAGTTTCAACAGACCAAATACATGTTTGTGCTGTTGGAATCGTGTCTGTTACTTTGAAGATGATAAAGAATTCTCTATTTTAAGCCGAGGAGTGCTGGATCATCTTTCATGCTTTAATTGGTTCAACTGGAACTCTACAGGATCCATACACCATACATTTCAACAAACACCATGATATCTGGTGAGCTGGAATTTCTCTTAGGCCACATGCACACGATGCGTATTACCAGTGGCGGATTATAATATGGGCGTTTCGGGCGGCCGCCCGGGGCCCAAGCTTTTAGGGGGCCCATCGCAACCCGAAACGCACATCATTTTAAATCGCTTAAGGTCGGACTCACTAATGGGCGTTCACAAAAAGCGCCGCTAATGGCCGTTGAGAGGGAGGGGCGGGCGGACTGCAACAGAGGGCAGCGCAGTGCTGATGAGGAGGGGGATGGATATCAATTGCTGGATAGGACTAGCAGACGTGCGTCTGCTAGTCGTGGTAGAACACGCCCCTCTGACGCTTCACGTACCGCCAGTGAGGAACAGACGAGAAGGGCGGTGGTCGAGCAACGAGGAGGTTAGTGTTCATGTTCGTCTCCATCTTAATTTACATCTAAGTGACTCCAGAGGACTCCATGAAGGGGGGAATAACCCCCCATCCCATCCCCCATAGAGCTCTCAGTATTTCAGTATTTATTATACAGTAGGGGGGTCTGAGCGGTGTAACTCACTGCAGAGGACTCTATGGGGGGACAATAATTTCCCTCCATAGACACTCAGCAGTGAGTTACACGCTCAACCCTCCCTGCTGTATAATAAATACTGAAATACTGAGGGCTCTATGGGGGATGGGATGGGGGGTTATTCCCCCCTTCATGGAGTCCTCTGGAGTCACTTAGATGGTTAGAACCCCCCTCCCCCATTCAGCATAATCTCCCCTTCCCATAGAGCCCTCACTAGTTACTAATATATTACAAGGGTAAGTCAAATTGTCTGACTTCTGGGGGCTGTATAGGGGGGTCTGAGCGGCGGGCACTATGGGGGGGCTACCCCCCCCCCCACAGAGATGTCAGAATCAGACACTCAGACCTCCCTATAGAGCCCCCAGAAGTCAGACAAACTCACCTCCCCTTGCAATATAATCCCCCCATACAGCCCTCAGTTTTCCCATAAGAAAAATGTATGACATATCCACCATCCGTAAGTCCCATAAAACTGAATGATGGTTACGGAAGCAGTGTCTCTCGCCGACTCCCTCTGATCACTAAAACTAAGCGTCGGAAGCACTCGTGTGAGCGCTGAGCCACTTGGTTTCTGTTTCCGGAAAGCTGAGCAGCTTATGTACGGGCTCATAGAAAGTCAATGAGCCCGTACTCCGCTACTTTGGCTTTCCGGAAAAAGCCAAACAGAAATGAAGTGGCTCTTTGCTCACATGAGCGCTTCTGCCGCTTAGTCTCCGCACCCGGACCCCCACCCATCAAAAGTTCTGACATGTCACTATGACATGTTAGAAGTTTGTTAAAAATTGACTTACCCTTTAGGCCTCATTTACACGAGCGTGTGCATTTTGCTCACGCAAAAACTGCGGCGTTTTTCGTGCGCAAAAGGCACTTAACGGCTCCATGTGTCATCAGTGTAGGATGCGCGGCTGCGAGATTTTCGCGCAGCCGCCATCATTATGACTAGAGATGAGCGAACTTATGAAAAGTTCGGTTCGGCTAGTTCGCCGAATTTCACGAAAAAGTTTGATTCGGACCGAACCTGTAATTTCCGTGCGCCGAGCATGGTACTGTCCAGGGTGCTGATAGAGTTAATGGGCTGCACTAACTCTTTCAAAAACCTTGACAGTACATGCTCGGCGCACGGAAAATACAATTTTAATGTAATAAAAAAATAAATAAAATACGTTCATACTTACATTCCTCCTGTCCGGCCTCCAGCGATGACGTTTCATCCATGTCGCCGCTGCAGCCAATCACAGGCTGTAGTGGCGGTCACGCACGTCAGGATGACGTCAGAAGGCCGGCCTCCAGGGATGACGCTTCATCCCACGTGACGGCCTCTGCAGCCAATCACAGGCTGCAGCGGCCTCTGCAGCCAATCACAGGCTGCAGCGGCCTCTGCAGCCAATCACATGCTCCTCTCCTGAAATACTCTGTGCTGCCTTAAACTCTGTGGACAGGTCAGGATCCTGTTTCTTTTAAATGCTGCTGGGGAACCCGCTCGATCCATTATATAAGGCTGCGCTACTGTGCAGCATTTAAAAAAAAACAGGATCCTGACCTGTCCACAGAGTTTAAGCACAGAGTATTTCAGGAGATGAGCGTGCAGATTCAGTGCTGCTGTAAACTCTGCTCTTACCATTACGTAGCTCAGTCTGTTACCTCTCCTCCACTCCTGTCCTCAATAACACCTTCAAATGATTGGCAAGTCACCACGTAATGGTAAGAGCAGAGTTCACAGCAGCACAGAGTATTTCAGGAGAGGAGCGTGCAGATTCTGTGCTGCTGTGAACTCTGTGTGAGGGGGGCCCAAGTTGTATTAACATCCCAGGGCCCATGGTACACTTAATCCGCCACTGCGTATTACGCTGTGGATTTTCCTGCTGCAAATCCACAGCGTAATACAGTGCCACAAAGTAAATGAGACTTCAAGTAATCTCATCGACACTTTGCAGATCATTTCCACATGTAAATTGACCTGTGGTGCAGGTTTTAAAATGAAGCGTCTGTCCAGCATCCCAGATAGTTCAGCGAGCAGTGCTACTACCTGGAACAGGAGAGTATCTGGGACCAAAACCTGACGGTATGCCCTTTCTTCCAGGATGTCCCCTGAAAGTCCTAGGAGCTGGCTTGTTAGGATCTAAATCGAATTAGGATATCTGAATCAATTACTGTAGCACCAAATAACTTTGGGATGCTTTTACTAATGCAAGTGATTCTGAGACAGTTTTTTCGTGACACATTTTGGTTGGTTTGATTTGTGTTTATTTATAAAAAAAAATACATATCTCTGCATGTAAGACAGATAGTCATACCACACAAATTAGTTAATCAGTTTAATTTATCGTACGTCTACTTTATGTTGGCATGTTTTTTTAAACGTTCCTTGATTTTTTTTTTAGGACTTTAGAAGACATTCAAGAAATTTTCCAAAACATATATATTTTTTTTACAGACTTATTCAGTTCTGAAGTGACTTTGACTCGAGGGGCCTACAAATTAGAACCTTACAATAGTCACCCCATTTAAAAAACTGCACCATTTAAAACAGCATTTAGGAAGTCTGTTAACGCATCAGGTGTTTTATTTTATTCACATTTTTTTTTCTGTAGCACAGCCGGTCTTAACAGATAAATGTAAATCAAAATTTATTTATAGTAAAAAAGGAAACAAGGTAAAGGAAAACCCTGGATAACAAGGGCAATCGGAATCCCGCGTATTTGGCTGCACGCCAACCCTGATGGTCCTGCTTCAATCCTGTATCATTTACACTTTTACAGCAATGTAGGGTCATGCGTATATTCTGCACGCTGTACCGGACAGTGCATATCGCACATGCTGCTACTAGGTTTCCAACCGATTCTACTACCAGGACACATGTAACTACATTGCTGTCTATTGCTTCACTCTCTGGGAGACCCACTTTGCAGGCAGAATACCAACATCGATATGCATTGCCAAATTTCCATCCGGGACTTTCTCCAAATACCTACCTCAGACCTACCTGCAGAATCACTATATTATAAATTAGCTGATGGTTCCATTTTACATGGTCTACCCTCAGTTCGACATATAAAAAAACGGAAATTTTATGGAACAGAAACAAATTGAAGCCAACTGAAATGGAAGCATTACCATTGAAAACCCCAAACGGAACCCGAACGCTGATGTGAACATATATTCATTTGACTGTATGCCCTATATGTATATTATCTAATATGTTATTCCTGTAGTTATAAGTATTTTCCTACAATTGGATCTACATCCACTATTTTCACTACAGGTTATTACTTTCTTGTAACCCTACCCGTCCAGGTATATGACAATTGTATGATGATACAGGATAACCTATGATGCAAATATCTTTTTTTTCCTTTTTTTTCATATATTATAAATGATTGTGAATACATTTTGATATTTTTCTAACCCTTGAGTTAAATCCCCTTGTTTTCCAGGTTTTTCCATTCTCTTGTTTCCTTTTTTTACTATCACTTTATCCTGGTCGGCACCGTACTAATTGTACTGTACTCAGATGGGTTCATTGGGATCTTGCTGCTTTTTTGTTGACTCAATATTTATTTCCCTGATTCTGCAGTTTTTAAAATATCCCTAGTGTGCTACTTGACTCAAACACAGGCCTCAGAAATTAAAGAACACCTTGCGGATTTTGTGGCCTCCTTTTTATTAGAATGTTTCAAAGCAACATTTCAGGTTTGCAGATGCTTTGAGGTGCTACATACCATTTTGGAAAACCCCAACTCCCAGAGATTTAACCCCTACCCGCACTACAACATAAAAGTACGTCGTGTTGTGGGGGTGATGTTTGGAGCGGGCTCATCCGCTGAGCCCGCGCCGTGCGCAGTGGGTGTCATTACAGCTGATACCTGGGACTAACGATCGTGCTGTTCCTGGCCATTTAACCCTTACATGCTGCAATCAATCACGATCGCAGCATCTAAGTCGTTAGAAAGAGGGAGCGCCCCCACAGACAGCTCATCACCCCTGCCTGACACGATCAGGTGGTGCCGATGGTTGTCATGGCAGCCCAGGGGCCTAATAAAGGCCCCATGGACTGCCTTTCTTCATCTCCTGTTAAGCCCTTAACGGGAGCCTTTAAAAATTACAATATATAAGTAATATAAAATAAGGGGGGCTAATAAAATGTGTAATGCAAAAAATAAAAAAAACAAAAACAAAATTGGTATCGCCCCATCCGTAAAAGTCAGAACTATTACAATATACCATTATCAAAATAAATATTAAAACCTCGCTGTTTTTTGGTCACTTCATATCCCACAAAAATGTAAATAAAAAGTCTCATGTAGCCCAAAATGGTACCAATAGAAACTACAGCTCGCCCAGCAAAAAAATAAGCCCTCATACCGCTCAATCAACAGAAAAAGTTATGGCTGTCAGAATGTGGCGACAAATTTTATTTTTAAGAATTTATTTCTTCCTTGTAAAAGTAGTAAAACATTAAGAAAAAAACTATAGAAATTTGGTATTGCCATAATCGTACTGACTGGTAGAATAAAGTTAACATGACATTTTTACTATACGGTGAAAGGCATAAAAATAAAACCCCTTAAAAGATTGAGTAATCACTGTTTTTTTCCTATTCCACCCCGCAAAGAATTGTTTTTGCAATTTTCCAATACATTATATGGTACCACAAAAAACAAGCCCTCATATGGCTTTATCGACAGAAAAATAAAAAAGTTATGGTTTTTGGAAGGTAGGGAGGAAAAAATGAAAATGAAAATCCAGAAAATGGCTGTGACGTGAAAGGGTTAAAAACTGATTGCTCTCACACCTAAAGAAAGAATCATACTCCTAGGCCAACGAGCCACATCTGAGCGACTGGCTTCACAGGCTTTCCCTATTGCCTCATTTAACAGTAGTAGGGCCAGTACTGCCATTGAGGGCCCGCTGCTGCCGGCCAACGACAGTAGGAATTTCAGAAGGGCCCCCCAGCTGTGGAGCATTTCAGGGGCAGCCCCCTCTTTTCCCCTCCTCCTCCTCCTCACAGCAACAAGATGTGCTTTCTTTGGGGAGAAGGTAGAGACTTTAGGCCGACGGCAGCGGCAAGAATACAGAGAACAGTCCAGAAGACAGCAGCAGCAAGAAGAGATGCAGTAAGGGTATGTTCACAGTGAGGAATCCGCGGCGGCCACCTCCCATTCATTTGATTATTTCAGCTAGCGGGAAAAAGAAGCATCCTGCTTGACCTCCTATTGATGTCAATGGGAGGGAGGAATCTTCCTGCTGTCAGCAGGAATAGTTCGGCGGTGGATTTTGCATCGAGACTCGCCACGCAAAATCCACCGTGTGAACTAGCCCTAAGACTGAAAGTGAGTCTTGCAGACAAAGAATGGCGACATCACACTGCGAACACCAATGTAACCTAAACCACGAAATATAGATAAATATGGATTACTGCTAAATCTACTTACAATAGGGAGGTTCTTAGTGCACATTTTGATCAAAAAGTGTTTGCCCACCTGCTACGACAAGGCGACCTCTATAAGGTGGGAACCTACTCTGCACATACACCCAGAACTGGGACTAAGCCTACATATATATCTGGGGATGGTAGGAACCAGCATTAAACTAATTAAAATTACCCAGGGCAGAATGGGAGGAGTGCAAGATCAAAAATGGAGGCAGTCACTAACCCCACATATATGAATCACATAAACACAAAAGTTTGAACTGCACATTCCAACAAAATGATATAAAATGTGTATGAAGGTGCAAAAACACCTGTGACTGCAAATATACAGCAGACAAAGAATGGCGACAGCACACTGCGAACACCAATGTAACCTAAACCACTAAATATAAATATGCAATACTGCTAAATCTACTTACAATAGGGAGGTTCTGAAAGCGAGTCTTGACTGTCTCTTCTATCTGGGAGTGTAGAAGGTCAGGAAGCTTGCAATACTGCTGCCTGTCTGTGTTCTATACAGGGAGAAGCCTCAGCTGAATACTTTTTTTTATGGTTCTCACTACCTCATTCTGGCCAAAGAGTCCTTGCTACCTACTCTGCCCCACCTTACAGATAGGGTCTCCCCCTCCCCCACAGAGCCCCTGCCATCTTATCTCACACAGCCCCACAAAGCACCTGCTAACCTTTTTTCCCCTTTCTCTATCAACAGAGCCGATGCCAACCTCTGTCTCATCCATGCCCTCAACAGTATCTTGGCTATTTTATGTCCCTCCTGCCCCCTAGCCCCTGCACAGGCTACCTGACACTTACTGTCTCCCTGCTGCCCCACATAGAACTCTTTCCACCTACTTACTGTTTTCCCCCACCCCGCAGAGCCCCTGTTCACTTCTATTTCCCATGCAGACACCTTTAGTCACCTGTCTCTCCTGGCCCCCTCTCTCCACATAAAGCCAGTGCCACTTTGTGACCCCCTGCCAACTGCCTCCCCCGCAAAGCCCCTATTACATATACGGCATTGATTTAGAAAGCCTTGGCAATGGCGATGGGGACCACTGAACTCTGATGGTAGTGGCATGCGTGAATTTGAATCTGCGGCTGAACCACACACATCCAGTAGTTGTCTTTGGAAGTCAATAATCTCTTTGTGTTACTCTTGCACTAGTGCCAAAATTGTCAAGTTCTGGAAGGAATTTTGGAGTCCTCCAACAGCCCAGGTTCGGTATACAGATAAGCAGCAACCGTTTGTAGCGTAAGGCAGCAATGGACTAGACTAAAGGCAAGGCAGGCTCAATAATATGGCAATAAGGAAGTACAAGGGCCAGGCTTATGTAGGGTCAGAAGGTGTAACCTTGCTGAAACTGGAAACGGACCCTGGAAAATGAAGCTGTCTGTTATCCCAGATAACTCAGCTATGGAACAGAAGAGTTTATGGGATTGAATCCTGACACTGGTACTTGAGAAAAGCTCACGTGTTTCCTTAACTCCCATAAACTACAATGAAGATAGCCACATCCATGATCAGCCAGCTCATCTCCTCCTCTCTGGAGTGCCAAACAGGGAAGCAATGGACTCCCAACCTGCCAATTTGGTTGGAGTCCTAAAACTACAACCCCCAATTATCAAACACTTATGGAAATACCATTTTTAAATTTTAGTGCAATCTGACAATGTGGCCCTCAGACTACAAAAGTTTGTTCAACCCTGTTATAATATATCAGACAATAGCAATTCAGGAATTTCTACATTGTCCACTATGGAAACTGTAAGGCAAAACAAACAAATGCATCAGTCATTCTGACAAGAAAGCATAGATTATGCACTTACTACAAAGAAAAGCCTAAATAAAGGTTCTCTTAGGCCCTATGCCCACTTCAGTTTTTTCCTTCAGGGTGCTATCCATTGTTGTCACCCTGAACCCATTCATTTCAATGCGGCCATGCACACTTCCGTTTGTTTTAACGGACCGTGCGGCCATTCCGTCAAAAGTAGGGCAGGTCCTACTCCTGCCCGTTTTTGACGGAACAGTCTCGGCCGTCTCATTGAATTCGGTCCGTGAAACAACTGGCTCCACACAGAAGCCATCCGTGTGCAGCCCGTGTAGGATGGGAGCGTCAATAACGGCCTTTCAACGGCCGACGGAAGTGTGCATTAGGCCTTACACTGCCCATCCAGGGCTGTGTAAACGAGCGCCACTCAACGAGACAGCTTGTTGATCGGCACTAGTTTGCTCCTTTCACAAGGAGCTAGAACGGGGACGAATGCTCATTCACAAAACTCTCGTTCCCAATAATTGCCTTGTGTAAACAGGGCAATGATCAGCCGATGAATGAGCAAATGCTCGTTCATTGGCTGATTATATCGTTTACGCAGCCTAAAATATTATCCTTGTTGGCAGCACATCTCCCTCTGTAAACAGAGAGATGCGCTGCCCACATGATAAAAATGTATGGGGACGAGCGATCCGAGTAATGAGCGCTTGTCCCTAGACATTGCTGATATCTCCTTCTGAATGGAGCAAACGAGCACTAATCAGTGAGCTGGCTCGTTGATCAGCTCTCGTTTACACGGCCCTCGTCGGGCTGTGTAATAGGACCCTAAGAGTCCGTTACAGCAGGTCTGTCACCTAAATATTTATGAATAAATGCAGATATACGGCCGCCAGTCAGTCACTGGTGAGAGTGCCAATGAAAGTGCTCCTATCATTAACTATTAGTCTCTTGTATTCTGTAAGAGGTTCTATTAGCCAAACAGCACAATATTTCTTTGTGGCATTTGGACTAATAGTAGAGATGACCTATCCCTGTAATATGATGTCCTCAAATAGGCAAGGAAAATCTAATAAATCAGCATGGGACAAAAAGTGTTAGAAAAATAGCAGGAATTTAAAATAGGGGTCCTCATTTCCTGGAGCACATATTAACAATGCCTCAGATAATGGCACACATTCACACTACCAATGATGTTTGGACGCACGTGCCAGCACTAATGATAGTTCGCATCAGCTCGATGTGTGTGCAGTGTCATAAGGAGGATTTTGGTGCCCTGGATGATGAGAATTCCCTTGAAACTGCCACGGAAAAGGAGGTAAATACTTTTTTTGGGCACTTTGAGAGCCAGAGGATGCCAGATTATCAGAAAACTTATTTTGTCTAGTCTTGTAGGATCTTGGCTCTCTATTTATACATGTCACATTTAAACTTAGCCACTTCCTATTCTTACTCTCTGCTGCCTAACATCATTTGTAGTCAATGTTGTTTGCAAAGTTTAATGTGAACATATTGTAAAAAGTCCTGCTGTCATAAATAGCAAATTGTGTCATCTTCACAATCAAACTATGTGAAAAAGGCAGAACACGCCTGTATTGTAAATTGGAATTATCTTTAACATCCACCTTGGTAAATTCAATAACAAATATATACTGCTTGTTAATCCGTTGCTAGAATTTATTTAACCCTTTACTTAATATGTTAAACCTTTGTGTTGTTTTGTAGCTATAAACAATGTATCCTTTACACAGGTCATAGATGTTACATTCTTACAGAAATCATTCTTCTTTAACATTGTTGGTCAAGTTCTTTTTTGACATCGAAATGTTCTTTTCTACATCTTCTTTATTTAAATGCTCTTACTCTTTTAAAACACTCTGTGTATCTATTCATTTGAATCCAACTATATGACAATGTATTATTATATCTTCATATTCCACTACTCCATTCTTTTATTTTTCGAACAATTCTATACTATTTTTTTTTTTTTTTACTTCTGCCACTGTAGTTAAAGACACGTATAATTTAAAATTGAAAAGCTCTTTTAGCTTTCTTGAAAGAGTAGCTACACTTTGTACTCAGTTTCTTTAGTTTGCATCAAGTAGTAATGTGTTCTCTTAAAGAAATACTCCAGGAAGAAGAGAATGGGGCATATTTTCTAATGCTGGTTCACAGCCGAGTGGTACACCGGTATGTAATTTAAATGCAGCATGCATTTCCCAACACAGAGAAATCCTGGGCTACGCCACCTTTTGCCCTTCTGCCTTCATTGTGAAAAAATATATTTGCACTTACACTATACTCCCTGCTCCAATTAGGGTCAGACTAAGGTAATTGGGCCCATCAGAGGAAATGTTTCTGAGGGTTCACCCTTATCTATAAGGAACATGTCCACTTTAAACTTTGCACACAGGACATGTCATCAATAAGGTCAAGTAGGTTATTTGTGAGTCAATCCATTGGAAATAAAACTTAGTAGCAAGTGATTGGCACCACAAGAGTTGTCATCTGCTGGAGCTATCTGCCCATTCTGCCTTGGCCAACCAAGGGATTTTCATCCTCTGGCGGGCCAGTTCGACTTAGGGTGCAGTCACATGCAGCACATTTTGTTGCAGAAATTTTCTGTGACTGAATATCAGTTCCATTCATCTGAATGGATCCTGCAGAAATCCATGCACCTACTGCAGAAACAACCACATTCAGATGACTGGAACTGATTTTCAGTCGCAGAAATTTTCTACAACAAAATCTGCCACGTGTGACAGCACCCTTAAACTGAAGGCGTGGCCAGTTTCTCTTGGAAAATGGGGTAGAAGTGTTGCTGGCATATCAACATATATGTGACCAGCACTTCTGTAGTATTGGAGGTGACCATGTTAGGTTTTATATGAACGTGGAGACTTACAGAACTCTGGTCAGCTTTGGTAGAATGGCTTGTTGCAGGATTTACGTATGAATAATTACAAAAATAAACTGTTTACTCAGTTTCCCTTCAAATAACTCATATACCCAGTGCATTAATAATCTATATTGTAGAAAAAGGAGAGAATGCACAGCGCCACATAGTGAAAGTAAAACTGATAAACAGTATAAGAAGGTAGCTGAAAGTTATGCTCACCTATAAAAATTGTTCTCAGTCAGACACAAATCTGATGTGTGAGAGGGTTTTGTTAAAAGCCAAACGGAAGCTGCTGCCAGGGTCCGATCCGGTAATCAATGATGTTACCGCCAGAAATCAGGAAGAATAAAAATATATAGACAATAAGGACCAACAAAACGGCGCTGCTAAACTAAAATGAGGATAACTTTAATAATATAAATTGATTTATTATAATGGGCTACGCGTTACGCCATCGAACTGATGTCTTCATCAGGCCATAAATAAAAACAGACAATGTTACACCTTAAATACAATTAGATGACAATGCAAACAACTGAAAAAAAAACGTCAAATTTGTAATCTCAAAGATCAATCCTGATGTCATACAACGGTTAAGGTTACGTGCACACAGTAGCAGGCTTTTACGTCTGAAAAGACAGACTGTTTTCAGGAGAAAACAGCTGCCTCGTTTCAGACGTAAATGCTCCTCCTCGCATTTTGGGAGGCTTCTCTGACAGCCGTAAATTTTGAGCTGTGCTTCATTGAGTTCAATGAAGAACGGCTCAAATTACGTCTGAAAGAAGTGTCCTGCACTTCTTTTGACGAGGCTGTATTTTTACGCGTCGTCGTTTGACAGCTGTCAAACGACGACGCGTAAATGACAGGTTGTCTGCAGAGTACGTCGGCAAACCCATTCAGATGAATGGGCAGATGTTTGCCGACGTATTGTAGCCCTATTTTCAGACGTAAAACGAGGCATAATACGCCTCGTTTACGTCTGAAAATAGGTCGTGTGAACCCAGCCTAAAAGTGACAAAAAAGTGACAAGAAACAAAACTGCAATTTAAAAAAAATATAAGTTATTCACTAAAAACACAGGAGTTAATATATGGATAGGTGAA
Source organism: Rhinoderma darwinii (assembly GCF_050947455.1). NCBI lineage: Eukaryota > Metazoa > Chordata > Amphibia > Anura > Rhinodermatidae > Rhinoderma > Rhinoderma darwinii. The sequence goes on along the minus strand of NC_134691.1, from coordinate 264,201,494 downwards.
ATTAAGACATATGAACATACTAAAAAGTAGTTGTTAATATATAGTCTGACCCGGTAAAACAAACATATACAAAATCCGGTACAGAGAATTATAAACATCAGTACAAAACAGACAATTACAATTATGTTACTCACATATTGTCAGCATATTGTCGGCGGGGAGTTTAGTTCAGTCTCATCCGAAAATAGAACGTATTGGAAGAATATAATGTTAGGTGACCAACTCCAAGTTGATCATGCGGCTGATAGAGGCATCAATACCATATCAGAAAATACAGTGAAGGAAATAAGTATTTGATCCCTTGCTGATTTTGTAAGTTTGCCCACTGTCAAAGACATGAACAGTCTAGAATTTTTAGGCTAGGTTAATTTTACCAGTGAGAGATAGATTATATAAAAAAAAAAAAAGAAAATCACATTGTCAAAATTATATATATTTATTTGCATTGTGCACAGAGAAATAAGTATTTGATCCCCTACCAACCATTAAGAGTTCAGCCTCCTCCAGACCAGTTACACGCTCCAAATCAACTTGGTGCCTGCATTAAAGACAGCTGTCTTACATGGTCACCTGTATAAAAGACTCCTGTCCACAGACTCAATCAATCAGTCTGACTCTAACCTCTACAACATGGGCAAGACCAAAGAGCTTTCTAAGGATGTCAGGGACAAGATCATAGACCTGCACAAGGCTGGAATGGGCTACAAAACCATAAGTAAGACGCTGGGTGAGAAGGAGACAACTGTTGGTGCAATAGTAAGAAAATGGAAGACATACAAAATGACTGTCAATCGACATCGATCTGGGGCTCCATGCAAAATCTCACCTCATGGGGTATCCTTGATCCTGAGGAAGGTGAGAGCTCAGCCGAAAACTACACGGGGGGAACTTGTTAATGATCTCAAGGCAGCTAGGACCACAGTAACCAAGAAAACCATTGGTAACACATTACGCCGTAATGGATTCAAATCCTGCAGTGCCCGCAAGGTCCCCCTGCTCAAGAAGGCACATGTACAGGCCCGTCTGAAGTTTGCAAATGAACATCTGGATGATTTTGAGAGTGATTGGGAGAAAGGTGCTGTGGTCAGATGAGACTAAAATTGAGCTCTTTGGCATTAACTCAACTCGCAGTGTTTGGAGGAAGAGATATGCTGCCTATGACCCAAAGAACACCATCCCCACTGTCAAGCATGGAGGTGGAAACATTATGTTTTGGGGGTGTTTCTCTGCTAAGGGCACAGGACTACTTCACCGCATCAATGGGAGAATGGATGGAGCCATGTACCGTCAAATCCTGAGTGACAACCTCCTTTCCTCCACCAGGACATTAAAAATGACTCGTGGCTGGGTCTTCCAGCACGACAATGACCCGAAACATACAGCCAAGGCAACAAAGGAGTGGCTCAAAAAGAAGCACATTAAGATCATGGAGTAGCCTAGCCAGTCTCCAGACCTTAATCCCATCGAAAACTTATGGAGGGAGCTGAAGATCCGAGTTGCCAAGCGACAGCCTCGAAATCTTAATGATTTACAGATGATCTGCAAAGAGGAGTGGGCCAAAATTCCATCTTACATGTGTGCAAACCTCATCATCAACTACAAAAAAACGTCTGACTGCTGTGCTTGCCAACAAGGGTTTTGCCACCAAGTATTAAGTCTTGTTTGCCAAAAGGATCAAATACTTATTTCTCTGTGCACAATGCAAATAAATATATATAATTTTGACAATGTGATTTTCTGTTTTTTTTTTAAATATAATCTATCTCTCACTGGTAAAATTAACCTAGCCTAAAAATTCTAGGCTGTTCATGTCTTTGACAGTGGGCAAACTTACAAAATCACAAGGGATCAAATACTTATTTCCTTCACTGTATATGATATAAAAGTGAATAGTTAAAAAAGAGATAGAAATTACTACCATAAAACATTATGCTTGTGGGTATAAGGTTAAAATGGAAAGCAGGCACATAAATAATAAATATATAGAATCAACAATAGGGATCAATGTGTGGAGCTAATAACAAGCATTATTATGGTAAAGGACTTCTCAGGTATAGAATGTTGTAAAGTTATTACATATATAAATAAATACATAAAAATTTTATAAAATAAACAGTACTGAATACATAGATATAATCATAATGAGAAGTAAATATTCTGTATACAAAAATAAATAGACATTGTACAGGTAATTAGTCTAAGGAGGATTTTGTTATATCATTTAGTCCCCCTGGATGTAAACAAGACAATTTGAAGATCCAGTAGTTTGCACGTTGTTTAACCCCTTAACGACCGGCGTATAGTGTTTTTATGTCGGTCGTTTAGGGTAGTTCTTCTGAAGTGTCGGCTTTTCACGTCGGCACTTCAGAAGAACTTTCCCCGCATCGTGCGGGGTGCTGCTGAAAACCGGGCTGCTGATAACAGCCTCGGGCTTCAGGGCAACGATCGGAGACCATTAGCAGTGGTCTCCGATCATATTTAACCACTCAGATGCGGTGCTGAATAGCAAGTGCCGCATCTGAGGGGTTTGCAAGGGAGGGGGTCACATCGGAGCGGTTTCTGCAGGGATCTCCTGAAGACCTGGCTGTTAGTAACAGCCTCGGGTTTCAGGGCAACGATCGGAGACCACTAGCAGTGGTCTCCGGTCATATTTAACCCCTCAGATGTGGCACTCAATAGCAAGCGCCACATCTGAGTGGTTTGGGAGGGAGGGGGCCGCTTCGGAGCGGTTTTCCCGGTCATCGGGTAATCTGCCTTTGAAGCCAAGGCTGTTAGCAACAGCCTTGGCTTCAGAGTGATGATCGGAGACCAGTAACAGTGGTCTCCGTTCATGTGATCACTGTGAGAACCATTCACAGTGATCACAAAATGAAAAACAAAGTGTTTCTCCTCCCTATCTCTCTGTCTCTCCTAACACTGGTTACTCTGTATGAGAAGAGACAGAGAGAGAATTTTACTGTGACACCAAAGACTCAAAATTACAAAAAATCGAATATATAAACTTTATATAAACTTCAATTGTATACCTAGGCTAGGGTTATCCTTAGGGCACGTTCACACGTGGCGGAGTTTTTCCGCTGCAAATGTTGGTGCAGATTTGGGGCATTTATGCAATGAATCTGCACCAACATTTGCATATTTGACAGGTAGTTCAGACGTTGCAGAAAACACAGCGAACTTGCCACAGATTTCAGTTTTTTGCATTGCAAAGGCTAAAATACGCAGTGAAATTCCGCTTCTTCTCCACAACGGACAGTGCATGCTGCGGACAGAAAATTCTGCACCGCAGCCTATGGTCCGCAGCAGAATTTTCCGCAACGTCTGCACTAACTTTCCTAAAAATGTATAGAAACAAATATAAAAAACGGCCGCTGGAGAATTCCACTGCGGACTGTCCGCAGCAGAATTCCACAGCAATTCCGCCACGTGTGAACGTGCCCTTAGGGTTGGTCTAGGGTTATTCTAGGTTCTATTCTAGAGTTAGTCTAGGGTTAGACAAAACCGATAAAAACAAGGGCACATATACAAAAACACAGAAAAAGGCCATACTTACAAATGGACACAGCCAGGTCAGAAACGCTGATGAAGGAGAGTGAGCAGGTGCTTTATATAATAATAGCCACTCCCACTAGTCTTGAGGGGAGTGGTGTGTGTGGTGCATGGGATGTGTAGTAAGAAATAATAAATGAATAGTGTGTGTGCAAGTGTAATACTATAAGTGAAATATAGGGGGCAGTAATGAGTGAAGTGCCTCAATAGAAATAAATGGATAATGGGGTGCAAGTGTGTGAGACACGGAGGGATAGTGTGTACGTCATGAGGCACAACGTGTATAGCCAGTTAGAAGCCTATTTGTGACGCCTTGATAGTTCATAGAGCGGGCTACCCTGCTTGCTATGCCAAACAACAACACACCATGCTCTCCCAGCATCAAAGACCCGGTTGTGTCCAAGAGAAGCGAATATACGTAATAATGAAAAATACATGGGTATTAGTGATCATTTTGGCCAAAAGGACGCAAGCTCGCAATCCACGACAAGGATCCCCAGACTTGCGAGTCCCTAACTCCTTAACTGGAACTGAATGTTCCTGATGCACAGACAAAACCGATAAAAACAAGGGGACATATACAAAAACACCGAAAAAGGCCATACTTACAAATGGACACTTCTTCATCAGCATTTCTGACCTGGCTGTGTCCATTTGTAAGTATGGCCTTTTTCGGTGTTTTAGTCTAGGGTTAGCCTAGGTTTAGTCTAGGTTTAGCCTAGGGTTTTCGTGTAGCGTACGTGTGTATTCTTTTTGTGCAAAAAAAAAAAGTTTAAAACATTTTTTTTTTATAGTCTACGTGTTTGTTCGACATCAGTTTTTTGTGAAGCATGCTTTTGTGACGTCCGTGTACTTTTGTAAAAAAAAAAATATAAAAATTGTCTGCGTGTGCGTCTGGTTACAGTCTTTGTTGTACGTGTGTGTAATTACAATGGCCTATAGAAGGTTCACGGTGGAAGAGGCATACGCCATGTTAATTTCTGACTGATGAAAGCGATACAGGAACCGCGTCGGAGGTAACATGTTGTCTACCAGTGATAGTGACAACAGTGATACGCTTTCTGCAAATGCAAGTGTCGCTGCAGAGTCCACAAGCACAGGGCATGTCGCAGAAGTACCACAAAACACGACCCACTCTATTCCCCCAGAATATATTGAGTGGGTACCCACAGAGTCATTTTCCCCTAATATTCCAGAATTTATTGCCACACCAGGGATAAATATTAATGTGGAAAATTTTACAGTGCCCGATTTTTTTAAAATATTCATTACAGATGAACTATTGGAGCTGGTTGTTAACCAAACCAATCTGTATGCTCGCCAATTCTTTGCTAAAAAAGCCAACGTCCTCCTATGCAAAGCACCCCATAAATACTGGCGAACGTAAAAAAAAATTGGGGCTCATCCTCAACATGGGGTTAGTGAAAAAGCCCTCAATCCGGTCATATTGGGCAACAAGCCCTACACATGCCACACCTGTTTTTCCAGCCGTTATGACCAGAAGCAGATATGAGGTGCTAATGCGCTTCCTTCATTTTAACGACAATCACCAGGCCCCCCCGTAGTGATCCAGGCCGTGACCGCCTGTATAAAATAAGGCCCCTGATAAAAACTTTGGAGGAGTCATTTATGCCAGTGTACAACCCCGAAGAAAACCTAGCGGTGGATGAATCGCTGATGAGTTACAAAGGCAGGCTCTCATTCCGGCAGTACATCCCCTCAAAGAGAGCAAAATATGGGGTTAAAATCTACAAGCTCTGTGAGAGCGGTACAGGCTACACATCTGCCTTTAGAATCTATGAAGGCAAAGACCGTGATATTACCCACATTTTTAACTCATTTACTTTCACACTGTTTTTGTAGGGAGAACCAAAAGGGAGGGTTGCTTATTGGCTAATGTTTCACTGTAAAAATGCAGCAATACTGTATTTTCTGGAAAAACCTATTTTTTATTTCTTTCCACCTATTAAAAATACTCACTATACCCCTATATGAATATTAGCAGGACATTTATACTTCTCAAAATGACCTGCAGTACCACGGCAAATATAGCGTGGTTCCCTAAAATCAGCTCTGGCGTAAAAAGGCCTCCAAAAGCCAAAATGGACTCCTTCTATTATATGCCCTATAACGGGTCCATATAATAGATTAGACATACATATTTGGTATCGCCGTACACAGGAGAAATAGCAGAATGTGGAAAGGTGCCACTTTTACCAGTATGTCATATGGTGTTTCGAAATGGCTTAAGAAAAGTGACACTTTTGTAAAAAAATATGCAATTTAAATTTTTTTGGCCCAAGTTTGGACAAATTCTGTAAAGAGTGTGAAGGGTTAAAACAAAAATTGAACCGCTAGAAATAGACTTTAGAGTGTCTAGTTTGTAGAACACAATGTTTTTTTACCATTATTTATTGGACTTCAAGTCCATTACCCATACATTAACCTCGTGGTGTAAAAAACGAAATTAAGACATTTTAGTGAGCAATTGAAAAAAGGGGCACTTGTGCTTTATACTATATTTCTGGTCAAAAAAAATAAACTACACCTCCAAGTCAGGTGTCCTTATGATCAGGATAAATGAAAATATATATTTCAATACATTTGTATGATACAATTACTTTTATTTTCAAACTGTTACATTTTAAATGATGATAAATCAAAATTTCTCTTTTTTTTCTGTCTTTCCACGGCTAGAAAAAAAGTAACAAAAATGTTACCTTTACATATATACCACAAAAAGGAAGCACTACATGTCCCAAGAAAACAGTGCAAAATTCACATCGATACGTAAAACACATACAGAGTTATACTGCGTTACATCTGTGAATAGCAAAACTGCCAAAATTGCTCGGGTCACTAAGGTTTAAAACACCTTCGGTATTAAGGGGTTAAGTTTGGTGACCCTATTGATGGTCTCTGGGGGAATTTGTTCAATGGGAGTCATAGTGATAGAATCTAAATTGCAATTATGTATATGTGTAAAATGACGTGAAATACTTTGTTTGAGAAAACCTTTTTTGACGTTGGAGCGGTGCTTGTTGATTCTTTTCCGTAGGGCTTGTGTGGTCCTACCTATATACTGTAGATTACAAGAACATTGTAGTAAGTAAATTACATAGTCACTACTACAGTTCAGAAATGACTGTATAGGAAATGACTCGGACAATACAGATGAGGAGAAATTATCAATTCTATGCGTCATGTTTTTGCAGCAGAGACATCTGGATTGTCCACATTTAAAGCCACAAACGTCCCCATGTAAAGGTTGGCATAGGCAAGTGCAAATCTAGGGCCCATAGCACTGCCTCGTAATTGGTTGTATAATTTGTTATTAAAACTGAATACATTGTGTCTTAAAATAAAATTAATACAATTAGTTAAAAATGACACCTGTGCTGGATGTATAAGTGAGTCAGAAGACAAAATTACTTTAATGGCCTCTACACCTTTTTCATGGGCAATGTTGGTATAGAGGGCTGTTACATCTGCTATTAAAAATTTGACAGGGAATGTGATTTGATTGGTTTGCAGGTCCCGTAGATCTCTAACTAATTGCGTGGAGTCCTTTAGATAGGAAGGTAGATTAAGTACAGATGGCTGTAAGTGTAAATCCACGAAATGGGATAAATTACTAGTAAGAGATCCAATCCCTGAAAAAATAGGGCGACCATGGGGATTGGTGGAGGATTTGTGTATCTTAGGGAGGTGGTATATAAATGGCATAGTCGGGAAGGGGACTTGTAAAAAGCTCCTTTCTTTTTTGGTAATGAGGCCACCAGAAAAGGCTTCCTTGATCAGGGATCTGTATTCAACCACATAAAGTTATAGTGGATTGACTGTTAGTTTTTCATAAAATGTGCAATCTGACAAGTCTCATAGTTTCACTTATATAATCGTTTTTTTCTTGTATAACTATTCCACCTCCTTTATCTGCAGATCAAATCACAATCTGGTCATTATTGAGTAAAGATTTGATAGAGTTTACCACGACCACGACAGTCTTTCCAGCTGAGCCCCGTGGACGCGTCTTTCCTCGTGCAGTGGCTGCTGCATTCTGCCCCTTTACCTTCTTTTGGTTGTGACATACTTTTGAGTATTTCTCCATAAACTCTTTATCTTGAACCAATTCAAATATGCTGGATTTTATTAAGGACAGGAATCGTTGCTGCGATCTCCTGATAGCCCAAATCATTGGAAGAAAGCCTGAACCAGAGACTCCTATGATAGTAATATTTGCACATTGAACATACTAAGAAAATGACTGATTGGTACCTACTTTTAGAGGATACTCTTAAAAATGAGGCTACACATAATATTAACTGTCGTTTTTTACAACTATATATTGCGGAAAACATTGCCCCGAAGGATCTGAGACTGTTATTCAACACTCCCTTTCCTGCTGAATCTATCTTTAGTTTAGATTGGTTTGAATATAAAGACATTTGTACAAAAGTTTTTTTGGAAAAACTTCACACTAAAAGAAGTGAAATTTGTGAATCCCTCACTTTGAAAATAGAAGGTATTAGGTGCCAATTAGCTGAATATTATGAACACCCAGATTTTTACAAATTGGAAACATCTACCACATATAGGCTCTCTAATTTCGAAAAAGACTTAGTTTTTAAGAAAGCTAAAAAACTTAAAAGGGACAGAATTGATTACTCAACAAATAAACTGGGGGAATAGAGAGTTGATTCAAATAATTGAAATACTGATCATACTGTTAATAATGACCATTTTAATTTTCAACTAGATACCAAACGCTCTACCTCGAGCAAACCACTCCCAAACAAAACCCAGGTTCCACATATAATTTTAAAAAACCTGAACCTCATTAGAAACAAGAATCTAGTTGAGGACACGCCATCCATTCACTACAATCTTAATAACCCTCTACTCCACAAAATTAAAACACCCCTAATTTCTATTCCCTCTTCCATTCAGTGCAATCAACCTTGCACAGTCTCTGCTCCTATTGCCCTAGGTAAACCTTTAGGCATGATCCCTTTTAATGCTTTCAAATCGTCTGATTTGGATGCCCATCTTTTTAATCTTACACTGACCGATCAAAAAATGTCACTTCCCTTGTCACCTCTTTTCAATGACTCTACAGAGATGCTTAATTCAGATAAAATATCCCCTTCTCTACTTCAGCTATTCACACACAGTATACAACACACCTTAGAGTCATCCAATTTACAAACTACACCTTCCTCTTACCCCCAATCGCCAACTTATAAATTAGAACAAACCACAAGTGCTTTCGACCACTACAGTATCAGTAATAACACTAACAATGGACAATACTTACTCAGCTGTATCCTGTTTTAGGTCTTCCTTCCCAATTAACAATGCCTCCAGTCAAAACTACCGATATCCTGATACCATTCATCAAAAGTCCAAAAATTCAAACAATTACGAGTTTTTTTCCCAAAACTCAGAAAATCATGACAAAAAGAAAATTAGAGGTTGATACCGAGGTAATAGAAGAGTTAGAAAACGTCATCAGCAAATTATCAGTAAAACAGAAAAAACACAGAACAAAGCAGTAAAATTATTCAATTTATCCACTTACAGTTTAAATAAAAATGAAATTAGTCTCCTATACAAAGGGTTATCCTTTTGTCCTGTAGCTCCCCAGACACTTTTGAATTATTCATGGATCTTAATAGATTTGTGAGAAAATTGACATTATTGAGACATTTCTCTATTTCCCCTGCACTGACATCTACAAAAATAATATTAAAACTATTGAAAGACCAACCAATTCTGCTGACAATTTGAGTTTAGCTGAAAGAAGAGCTATCAAATCTTTACTCAATAATACCAGATTGTGATTCGATCTGCAGATAAAGTAGGTGGAATAGTTATACAAGAAAAAAACGATTAAAAAAGAAAGGAGCTTATTACAAGTCCCCTTCCCAACTATGCCATTTATATACCACCTCCCTAAGATACACAAATCCTCCACCAATCCTCCTGTTCACCCCATTATTTCAGGGATTGGATCTCTTACTAGTAATTTATCCCATTTCGTGGATTTACACTTACAGCCATTTGTACTTAATCTACCTTCCTATCTAAATGACTCCACGCAATTAATTAGAGATCTACGGGACCTGCAAACCAACCATATCACATCCCCTGTCAAATTTTTAACAGCAGGCGTAACAGCCCTCTATACCAACAAGGGTATAAAAATAACTACATAAATACATGTTATGCTGAACAAGTGTGTATAGACGTTTAGGCTTATCAATTACTCCAAAAGGCAGAAAAATCAATAAGTAAAAATCAAGAGTAAAATAAAACACAACTACAATCAGGAGTAGGTAGAAACATCCAAATACAGATATGGCTACAGCAATACAACAAGAAGAATTACATAAAAATGAATTTTAACAAAACAGTCCAATCGTGTGATGGTATCGTGGTTAAAAACGAAATAAAATATACCTTTTGTTTCAAAATTGGTGTGCCGGATACTCTTTTATACTCCTCTTCGGGTTGGGCCCCTATCCGTGCAAAACCCCATCCTTCCACATATCTGGTGCTGTCTGAACCTATACGCAAATCATTTCCTATACAGTCATTTCTGAACTGTAGTAGTGACTATGTAATTTAGTTACTACAATGTTCTTGTAATCTAAGGTATATAGGTAGGACCACACAAGTCCTACGGAATAGAATCAACAAGCACCGCTCCAAAGTCAAAAAAGATTTTCTCAAACACAGAGTTTCACATCCAGGGCCAATTCTAGCTTTTCTGCTGCCTGAGGCGAAAATGGAAATGGCGCCCCCCCCCCCTATCCACACAAAAAAAAAAAAATCGTAAGTAAGAAACAACTTGTAAAACTAAACAAGAAAATCAAAACTGTGTGAACAAAAAAATACATTATTGAACATCATTGTTCTAAGCTGCAAGGTCTCATAATGCTTCAGGCAATTGTGTAGTAAATATCCCTATATTGCCCCAGCTATAAGTACTATTAAAAGACCAGGGCAACGTGTATCCAAAATGCAAACACAAAAATGAAACAACAATGTCAGTGTTCAAACTTGTGTCAGGGCCCCTTTAATGGCTCTTTACAGTCAGTATAGTAACGCATGCTGCACTTTCTTTATGTTCACGTCTGTTGGATCTGTACAACCAATCCGTAATATTTGTAAACCGAAACAACACAGACCGGACTAGGAATGAATGTAATCATCGAGCCAGTAATATAATCTGAAAACTATTCTGTAAAGGATCTGCCAGGCACAGCTTCGGGGTTAACTCCCAGAACTAATCAGTCAGCACCCGAGAATACATCCCTGAGACTGACTCCTGCTTCCACCATTCAGGCTGGCAGGCTTAGGAGTGGGAGAACCTATCGTAACCTGGCCAGACTCAGCTAGCTCCCGCCCTCGGTCTATTTAAGCCTGCACTTCCTGTCCCTCGGTGCTTGTGATTCTTTCCTTGTGGTTTCCTGGCCCAGCTACAGCTCCTGCTATTTTTGATCCTCCTCCATACAGACCCTGGCTTACCGACTACTCTTCTGCTTTTCGTTTTGTACCTCGCACACTCCTGGCTTGACTCGGCTCGTTCACCACTCTGGTTGCTCACGGTGTTGCCGTGGGCAACGGCCCCTTTTTCTTGCTTGTGTTCCTTTGTATGTTTGTCGTGTTTGTCGTGCACTTACTGAGCGCAGGGACCGCCGCCCAGTTGTACCCCGTCGCCTAGGGCGGGTCGTTGCAAGTAGGCAGGGACAGAGTGGCGGGTAGATTAGGGCTCACTTGTCCGTCTCCCTACCCCCTGCCATTACATAATCACAAGCCCATACCTAGTCTACCCCTGGTCCCTGACACCACTATGGATCCCCGTGAGACCCTGGCTCAGCAAATGCAGGGTCTCTCCCTACAGGTCCAGGCCCTGGCTCAGAGGGTCAACCAGCCTGATGCTACCCTGGTAGTTCCCCTCACCGCACCTCTTGAACCCCACCTCAAGTTGCCCGACCGGTTCTCAGGGGACCGGAGGGCTTTTCTCTCCTTTCGGGAGAGTTGTAGGCTTTACTTTCGTTTAAAGCCTCATTCCTCAGGTTCTGAGAGCCAGCGGGTGGGTATAATTATGTCCCGGCTCCAGGAAGGGCCCCAAGAGTGGGCCTTCTCCTTGGCTCCTGACGCCCCTGAACTTTCCTCCGTTGATTGTTTCTTTTCTGCTCTCTGACTTATTTATGACGAGACTGACAGGACTGCCTTTGCCGAGAGTCAGCTGGTGACCTTACGTCAGGATAAGAGACCTGTTGAGGAGTATTGCTCTGACTTTCGGAAGTGGTACGTAGCTTCTCGGTGGAATGACCCTGCCTTAAGGTGCCAGTTTAGGTTGGGTCTGTCGAATGCCCTGAAAGACCTGCTAGTTAGCTATCCCTCTTCTGACTCCCTAGACCAGGTTATGGCTTTAGCGGTACGACTTGACCGACGTCTCAGGGAACGACAACGTGAACGTTTATGTGTTTTCTCCTCCGACTCCCCCATGATGCCTCCCGAAGCTCCGTTGCTTCGTTCCTTCCCGAAAGATTCAGAGATACCTATGCAACTCGGGGCCTCCGTGTCCCCCCAACAACGTAGAGAATTCCGCAGGAAGAATGGTCTCTGCTTCTACTGTGGGGACGACAAGCATCAAGTGAACAACTGTCCTAAGCGTAAGATTGCAGCCAGAGAACTTCCGCGTCTAAGTGATCATCGGGGAGGTCACTTGGGCGCACAGGTATTTCCCGTAAATATGAAACGTACTAAGATCTTGCTTCCCTTTCAGGTCTCTTTTGGTGGTAGGTCTGCTACCGGCAGTGCCTTCGTGGATTCAGGGTCCTCTACTAATATCATGTCTGTGGAATTTGCTATGTCCCTTGCTATGCCTCTGATTGATTTGCCTAAACCTGTCCCGGTAGTGGGTATCGACTCCACTCCTCTTGCTAATGGTTATTTTACACAGCATACCCCTGTTTTTGAACTCCTTGTTGGCTCCATGCATTTGGAGCAATGCTCTGTACTGTTGATGCAGGGATTATCGTACGATTTGGTTCTAGGTCTTCCCTGGTTGCAGTTGCATAATCCCACGTTTGACTGGAATACTGGGGAGCTAACCAAATGGGGTAATGAATGTTGTACGTCATGTTTTTCTGTTAATTCTATTTCTCCCCCTAAGGAGGCGAATACGCTACCCGAGTTTGTTCAGGACTTCGCTGATGTTTTCTCTAGGGAGGCCTCCGAAGTGTTACCTCCTCATAGAGAATACGATTGCGCTATCGAATTGGTACCAGGAGCTAAGCTTCCTAAGGGTAGGATATTTAATATTTCTTGTCCCGAACGTGAAGCTATGAGAGTGTATATCCAGGAATCCCTGGCCAAGGGTTACATTCGTCCCTCTTCTTCTCCGGTAGGTGCTGGCTTCTTCGTGGGGAAGAAGGATGGTGGTCTTAGGCCATGCATTGACTACCGTAGCCTGAATAAGTTCACGGTAAGGAACCAGTATCCCCTTCCTTTGATTCCTGATCTCTTTAATCAGGTTCAGGGGGCCCAATGGTTTTCTAAATTGGATCTACGGGGGGCGTATAACCTTATTCGCATCAAAGAGGGGGATGAGTGGAAGACTGCGTTTAACACGCCCGAAGGCCATTTCGAATACCTCGTCATGCCCTTTGGGTTGTGTAATGCCCCTGCGGTCTTCCAGAATTTCATAAATGAGATTTTGAGAAATTACCTGGGGGTTTTTCTGGTAGTGTACCTTGATGACATACTGGTGTTTTCCAAGGACTGGTTCTCCCACATTGAGCATGTCAGGAAGGTGCTCCAGGTCCTTCGGGAAAACAAACTGTTTGCCAAAACCGAAAAATGTGTGTTTGGGGTACAGGAGATTCCATTTTTGGGTCAAATCCTCACTCCTCATGAATTCCGCATGGACCCCGCCAAGGTTCAGGCTGTGGCGGAATGGGTCCAACCTGCCTCCCTGAAGGCGTTACAGTGTTTTTGGGGTTCGCTAATTATTACAGGAGATTTATTGCTAACTTCTCGGTCATCGCCAAGCCCCTTACGGACCTCACTCGCAAAGGTGCTGATCTCCTCCACTGGCCTCCTGAGGCTGTCCAGGCTTTTGAGGTCCTTAAGAAGTGCTTTGTCTCGGCCCCGGTGCTGGTTCAGCCCAACCAAATGGAGCCATTTATTGTGGAAGTTGACGCATCTGAGGTGGGAGTGGGGGCTGTCTTGTCCCAGGGTACCAGGTCCCTCACCCATCTCCGCCCCTGTGCCTACTTCTCCAGGAAGTTTTCGCCAACTGAAAGTAACTATGATATTGGCAACCGCGAACTCTTAGCCATTAAATGGGCATTTGAAGAGTGGCGCCACTTCCTGGAGGGGGCTAGGCACCAGGTAACGGTCCTTACCGACCACAAGAATCTGGTTTTCCTAGAATCTGCCCGGAGGCTAAACCCGAGACAAGCTCGATGGGCGTTATTTTTTACCAGATTCAATTTTTTGGTTACCTATAGGGCTGGGTCTAAAAATATTAAGGCTGATGCACTGTCGCGTAGCTTCATGGCCAGCCTTCCTTCAGAGGAAGATCCTGCTTGTATTTTGCCTCCAGGTATAATCATTTCCTCGATCGATTCTGATTTAGTCTCTGATATTGCTGCTGATCAAGGTGCAGCTCCCGGGAACCTTCCTGAGAACAAGCTGTTTGTTCCCCTGCAATTCCGGCTAAGGGTACTTAGGGAAAATCATGACTCCGCACTATCTGGCCATCCAGGCATCCTGGGTACCAAACACCTCATTACCAGAAATTATTGGTGGCCTGGGTTGCCTAAAGACGTTAAGGCCTACGTCGCCGCTTGTGAGGTCTGTGCTAGGTCCAAGACTCCCAGGTCCCGACCAGCGGGCTTACTGCGTTCGTTGCCCATTCCCCAGAGACCTTGGACACATATCTCCATGGATTTTATCACCGATTTGCCTCCATCCCAAGGCAAGTCGGTGGTGTGGGTGGTGGTGGACCGCTTCAGTAAGATGTGCCACTTTGTGCCCCTCAAGAAACTACCCAACGCCAAAACGTTGGCTACCTTGTTTGTCAAACACATCCTGCGTCTCCATGGGGTCCCTGTCAATATTGTTTCGGACAGAGGGGTACAATTTGTTTCATTGTTTTGGAGAGCCTTCTGTATGAAGTTGGGTATTGATCTGTCCTTCTCCTCTGCCTTCCATCCTGAAACCAATGGCCAAACGGAGAGGACTAATCAACCTCTAGAACAATACTTAAGGTGTTTTGTCTCTGACTGTCAATTTGATTGGGTCTCTTTCATTCCCCTCGCCGAATTTTCCCTTAATAACCGGGTCAGTAACTCGTCAGGGGTCTCTCCTTTCTTTTGTAATTTTGGGTTTAATCCACGGTTCTCCTCCGTTTCACCTGGTAGTTCCAACAATCCCGAGGTAGAGGTCGTTCATCGGGAACTGTGCACAGTCTGGGCCCAGGTTCAGAAAAACCTAGAGGTGTCCCAGAGCGTACAAAAAACTCAGGCTGATAAAAAACGTTCTGCTAACCCCCTGTTTATGGTCGGGGATCTGGTGTGGTTGTCGTCTAGGAACTTGCGTCTCAAGGTTCCGTCCAAGAAGTTTGCTCCCCGGTTTATTGGGCCGTATAAGGTCATTGAGGTCCTCAATCCTGTCTCCTTCCGGCTGGAGTTACCCCCGTCTTTTCGGATACACGACGTGTTTCATGCCTCCCTCCTCAAACGCTGCTCCCCGTCCTTGGCTCCCTCGAGGAGACCTCCTGTTCCCATCCTCACCCCTGAGGGGGTGGAATTCGAGGTGGCCAGGATTGTGGACAGCAAGATGGTCCAAGGCTCCCTCCAGTACCTGGTCCATTTCAATAAAAAATTTCAATAAAAAATGTTTTCTTATGTCTTTGTTTTTTTTAAATTATATTACCGCCTTTGTAATGGCCACTGTCAGCATGACGGCGTCCATAGTAAGGCAGGGCTTAGCGTTAGCCAGTAAAAAGGCTAACAGTAACCCCCCATTGTTACCCCATTACCCACCGCCACCAGGGGTGTCGGGAAGAGCCGGGTACCACCCAGTACCCGACCATCTGTAGTGATGGTCGGGTCTGGAGCGACTGCAGGCTGGTATTATAAGGCTGGGAGGCACAAAAACCCAAAAGGACCACGGTTTTTTGTTTTCCTGGTAATGCTGCATCTATGTTGTATCTGGCTGGTTATGAGAAATGGGGGGACCCCACGTCGTTTTTTTAAAAAAAAACAAATAGTTGAAAAAACAACGTGGGTTCCCCCTAATATTTCATAACCAAACAGATACAACATAACAGCAGCAGCCTAGCATTACCAGGATGGGAAGGGCCAAGGTTTCTGTCCCTTCCCAGCCTGATAACACCAGTCTGCAGCCGCCCCAGTGCCCGTCCATCACTGCAGATGGTTGGGTACTGCATTGCACCCAGCTCTTCCCAGCACCCCTGGTGGTGGTGGGTCCCAATGTAATAATGGGTGGTTAGTGTCTGCCTTTTTACTGGCTAACACTAAGCCCCGCCTTAGTAGTGGACGTAAACAATCAGACAACTGCCATTACTAAGGTGGTAATAAAGTATTAAAAAAACAGAAACAAAATAATTTTTTTTTATTATATAAAAACGCCTCCACACAAACTTCTATGACCATCTTATTTAAAAAAAATAATAATTACGTGTAAATTATCAACGTAGTCCAAACGGTCCAGCGGAACCTGCAAAACAAAAATTAGCAATAAGAAAAATAAAAAACCGTATACTCACCCACAGGAGTCTTCTCCCCTGTGCTGCAATAGAAACTAGAGGTCCATGAACTGTAATTTCTATTGTGGCGCACAGGACCTAGAGATGCGCAAAAATATTAATAGATAATTCTGGCCCACCTGGGAGGTCCTGTGCGCTAGAAAAAGCTAACGCAGGGACTCCTCTAATAAAAAAGATAACACCTTTCTTTTAAAGTGTAACTAAATTTTTAAAAACTTTTGACATGTCACACTGACATGTCAGAAGTTTTGGCCGGTGGACGTCCGAGCACTGAGACCCCCACTGATCTCTAAAACGAAGAGGCAGAAGTACTTGGGTGAGCGCTGTGAGTCTTTGAGCCCAAACACCGATCCGAGAAAAGCCAATTAGAAACGAAGCGGCACAGCGCTCACCCGAGCACTTCTGACACTTCATTTTACCTACATGGGGGGTCTGAGTGTATGACTCTGATGACTCTGTGGGGGGGGTTATCCCCCCATAGAGTTCTCAGCAGTCAGTTATATGCTCTGGCCCCCTCCCTTACAGTATAAAAATAACTACTGAGGGCTCTATGGTGGGGATTATACTGTAGGGGGGGCTGAGCATCTGACTGACTGCAATACCCCCATAGAGCCCTCAGTAGGTAATATACTGCAAGGGCAGATCACGCAGGGCCGGCCTTAGGTTGGATGGCGCCCTGTGCGGGGGGCTCTATTGCTGCCCTCTACAAATACAGGCAAATATACACACATATATATATATACACACACACACACACACACACACACACACGAGGCATGTGTATATATATACACACACAGACAGACATAAAGCATGTATACATATACAGACACATATATACACACACACACACAGACAGACATAAAGCATGTATACATATACAGACACATATATACACATACACAGACAGACAGACACAAGGCATGTATACATATACAGACACATATTGTCATGTAGGGTCCGTGGACCCACTGGGCCATACCGCCTTGGCGGTATGGCAGCTGGCCAACAGGGCATAGGTCAGAGTCTATAATTTATATAGGGTACCTGTGGCAGCTCGGACAGTAGCAAGGCAGGCTTGGCAGTAACTAGGCAGCAGGTAAACGTCAGGCGTGGAGAAGCAGGACAGGCGTGGTATACAGCACAGCACGGCTCCAGCTAAGCACGGCACTAGATCAGGATACAGGTTACAGGAACAGGAAACACTGGGAGCAGGAAACACTAGGGGACCATTTGCAAGACAGACTAGGAATACAACAACAAAGCTCACGCGTGGGAGGATGGGGCTGGGACCTTCTTATAGCCCAGGGTACTCTGGACCAATTAGCTCAATCACAAACATGCTTGCGCTCTGGCTTCTCAAGTCTGGACTGAGTTCGTGAGCACACCCTGGTGGTCACTGTGGAGCAGGACGGCCGTATGTTCAAACATCTCTTGAGAGAAGGGCATTGACTGGATGGAAGGAGTTTGTGGTCAGCGACCACGGACGTTACACACACACACACACACACACACACATATATATTTATATATATATACACACACACAGACAGACATAATGAATGTATACATATACAGACACATATATACCCACACACATACACAGACAGACAGACAGACAGACAGAGACACACACATATATATATATATATATATATATATATATATATATATATATATATATACACTACCGTTCAAAAGTTTGGGGTCACCCAGACAATTTTGTGTTTTCCATGAAAACTCACACTTATATTTATCAAATGAGTTGCAAAATGACTGGAAAATATAGTCAAGACTTTGACAAGGTTAGAAATAATGATTTGTTTTTTAAATAATAATTTTCTCCTTCAAACTTTGCTTTCGTCAAAGAATGCTCCATTTGCAGCAATTACAGCATTGCAGATCTTTGGCATTCTAGCTGTTAATTTGCTGAGGTAATCGGGAGAAATTTCACCCCATGCTTCCAGAAGGCCCTCCCACAAGTTGGATTGGCTTGATGGGCACTTGTTGCGTACCATACGGTCAAGCTGCTCCCACAACAGCTCTATGGGGTTGCGATCTGGTGACTGCGCTGGCCACTCCATTACAGATAGAATACCAGCTGCCTGCTTCTTCCCTAAATAGTTCTTGCATAATTTGGAGGTGTGCTTTGGATCATTGTCCTGTTGTAGGATGAAATTGGCTCCAATCAAGCGCTGTCCACAGGGTATGGCATGGCGTTGCAAAATGGAGTGATAGCCTTCCTTATTCAAAATCCCTTTTACCTTGTACAAATCTCCCACTTTACCAGCACCAAAGCAACCCCAGACCATCACATTACCTCCACCATGCTTGACAGATGGCGTCAGGCACTCTTCCAGCATCTTTTCAGTTGTTCTGCGTCTCACAAATGTTCTTCTGTGTGATCCAAACACCTCAAACTTTGATTCGTCTGTCCATAACACTTTTTTCCAATCTTCCTCTGTCCAATGTCTGTGTGCTTTTGCCCATATTAATCTTTTCCTTTTATTAGCCAGTCTCAGATATGGCTTTTTCTTTGCCACTCTGCCCTGAAGGCCAGCATCCCGGAGTCGCTTCTTCACTGTAGACGTTGACACTGGCGTTTTGCGGGTACTATTTAATGAAGCTGCCAGTTGAGGACCTGTGAGGCGTCTATTTCTCAAACTAGAGACCCTAATGTACTTGTCTTGTTGCTCAGTTGTGCAGCGGGGCCTCCCACTTCTCATTCTACTCTGGTTAGAGCCTGTTTGTGCTGTCCTCTGAAGGGAGTAGTACACACCGTTGTAGGAAATCTTCAGTTTCTTGGCAATTTCTCGCATGGAATAGCCTTCATTTCTAAGAACAAGAATAGACTGTCGAGTTTCACATGAAAGCTCTCTTTTTCTAGCCATTTGGAGAGTTTAATCGAACCCACAAATGTAATGCTCCAGATTCCCAACTAGCTCAAAGGAAGGTCAGTTTTATAGCTCCTCTAAACAGCAAAACTGTTTACAACGGTGCTAACATAATTGTACAAGGGTTTTCAAGTGTTTTCTAATCATCCATTAGCCTTCTAACACAGTTAGCAAACACAATGTACCATTAGAACACTGAAGTAATGGTTGCTAGAAATGGGCCTCTATACACCTATGTAGATATTGCAAAAACAGACGTTTGCAGCTAGAATAGTCATTTACCACATTAACAATGTATAGAGTGTATTTCTGATCAATTTAATGTTATCTTCATTGAAAACTGTGCTTTTCTTTCAAAAATAAGAAAATTTCTAAGTGACCCTAAACTTTTGAACGGTAGTGTATATATATATATATATATATATATATATATATATATATATATATATATATATATATATATATATACAGTGAAGGAAATAAGTATTTGATCCCTTGCTGATTTTGTAAGTTTGCCCACTTCAAAGTCATGAACTGTCTAGAATTTTTAGGCTAGGTTAATTTTACCAGTGAGAGATAAATTATATATAAAAAAAGAAAAAGAAAATCACATAGTCAAAATTATATATATTTATTTGCATTGTGCACAGAGAAATAAGTATTTGTTCCCCTACCAACCATTAAGAGTTCAGCCTCCTCCAGACCAGTTACACGCACCAAATCAACTTGGTGCCTGCATTAAAGACAGCTGTCTTAAATGGTCACCTGTATAAAAGACTCCTGTCCACAGACTCAATTAATCAGTCTGACTCTAACCTCTACAACATGGGCAAGACCAAAGAGCTTTCTAAGGATGTCAGGGACAAGATCATAGACCTGCACAAGGCTGGAATGGGCTACAAAACCATAAGTAAGACGCTGGGTGAGAAGGAGACAACTGTTGGTGCAATAGTAAGAAAATGGAAGACATACAAAATGACTGTCAATCGACATCGATCTGGGGCTCCATGCAAAATCTCACCTCGTGGGGTATCCTTGATCCTGAGGAAGGTGAGAGCTCAGCTGAAAACTACACGGGGGGAACTTGTTAATGATCTCAAGGCAGCTGGGACCACAGTCACCAAGAAAACCATTGGTAACACATTACGCCGTAATGGATTAAAATCCTGCAGTGCCCGCAAGGTCCCCCTGCTCAAGAAGGCACATGTACAGGCCCGTCTGAAGTTTGCAAATGAACATCTGGATGATTCTGAGAGTGATTGGGAGAAGGTGCTGTGGTCAGATGAGACTAAAATTGAGCTCTTTGGCATTAACTCAACTCGCCATTTTTGGAGGAAGAGAAATGCTGCCTATGACCCAAAGAGCACCGTCCCCACTGTCAAGCATGGAGGTGGAAACATTATGTTTTGGGGGTGTTTCTCTGCTAAGGGCACAGGACTACTTCACCACATCAATGGGAGAATGGATGGAGCCATGTACCGTCAAATCCTGAGTGACAACCTCCTTCCCTCCACCAGGACATTAAAAATGGCGTTTGTTTCTGGGTCTTCCAGCACGATAATGACCCGAAACATACAGCCAAGGCAACAAAGGAGTGGCTCAAAAAGAAGCACATTAAGGTCATGGAGTGGCCTAGCCAGTCTCCAGACCTTAATCCCATCGAAAACTTATGGAGGGAGCTGAAGATCCGAGTTGCCAAGCGACAGCCTCGAAATCGTAATGATTTACAGATGATCTGCAAAGAGGAGTGGGCCAAAATTCCATCTAACATGTGTGCAAACCTCATCATCAACTACAAAAAACGTCTGACTGCTGTGCTTGCCAACAAGGGTTTTGCCACCAAGTATTAAGTCTTGTTTGCCAAAGGGATCAAATACTTATTTCTCTGTGCACAATGCAAATAAATATATATAATTTTGACAATGTGATTTTCTGGTTTTTTTAAAAATATAATCTATCTCTCACTGGTAAAATTAACCTAGCCTAAAAATTCTAGACTGTTCATGTCTTTGACAGTGGGCAAACTTACAAAATCAGCAAGGGATCAAATACTTATTTCCTTCACTGTATACACATACACACGCACACACAGGAACTTACCATCTCTCCAGCTGCACAGGTTTCTTGCAGGTCGAGCTGTGAGCGGAGCTTCCTCCTCAGCTCTGCACTTGCTTCCTCAGTGTGTGTGTAATGAGGAGCAGAGAATACAGAGTCCAAAGTACGGCCTGCAAAGTTGTGCCCCCTACATGGTGGGAGGCTGTAGCACCATGTCGCACACCTCTAAGGCTGCCCAATGCAGTCAGTCAGATACCCCCTTTTTTCAGTATAGTAGCGGCCCATCACTTTTAAATTAGTGAGGGCAGGAGGCTGAGCGCAGTAATCGGCACTCTGCCTCTCTAGTCTTTAACAACGACTCAGCCTCCTGTCCTCACCTCATTACTTACCAGCCGCTCTTCTTTTCTTCAGGAGAGAGAGTTCGGCTGCTCCTCCCGCAGACCTCCAGGTTCTCTATGCTCCTCTCTTGCAGTGCGTGCAGCGTCAGAGAGGGGGAGTGTACTAGCAGACGTGTGCCTATCGTGCTGCACATCTGCTAGGTAAAGTACTCTCCCCTGCCTTCCCCACGCATCCCCCTGGCCCTGCCACAATATGCCGTCCCCCTTTGTTATCTCGGTGGCGCCGCCTGAGACCGCTGCCTCACCTCGCCTCATGGCAGGTGCGGCCCTGTTCGCGTCATTTGATACATATAAATAATTGCAATTTTGATTCTATCACTATCACTCCCATTGAACAAATTCCCCCAGAGACCATCAATAGGGTCACCAAACTTAAACAACGTGAAAACTACTGGATCTTCAAATTGTCTTGTTTACATCTAGGGGAACTAAATGATATAACAGAATCCTCCTTAGACTAATTACCTGTACAATATCTATTTATTTTTATACACTAAATATTTACTTCTCATTATGATTATATCTATTTATTCATTATTTTTCACTGTTTATTTTATAACAATTTTATGTATTTATTTATATATGTAATAACTTTATAACATTCTATACCTGAGAAGTCCTTTACCATAATAATGCTTGTTATTAGCTCCACACATTGATCCCCATTGTTGATTCTATATATTTATTATTTATGTGCCTTCTTTCCATTTTAACCTTATACCCACAAGCATAATGTTTTATGGTGGTAATTTCTATGTCTCTTTTAATTATTCACTTTTATATTATATATTTTCTGATATATTTTCTGATATGTTATTGATGCCTCTATCAGCCGGATGATCAACTTGGAGTTGGTCACCTAACAACATTATATTCTTCCAATCCGTTCTATTTTCGGATGAGACTGATAGTTTTTTTGTTTACTATCGGCCAAGCCTGATCAGCTGCTAAATACTGTTATCCGTACCTCCCATTCTGTTCACATTTTGTAATATAAGCACTAGTGTAACTTCCTAACATGGTTTTACTATATTTAACATTGATATCAATGAATTATCCTCCCACTCACCAATCCTGCAGATATTCTATATCGGAGTCGGCTTGACTCCCCTCGGCATCTGTAGTTGTCCATTGCAATATGTGAGTACTATTTTGTACTGATGTTTATAATTCTCTGTACCGGATTTTGTATATGTTTGTTGTACCGGGTCAGACTATATATGAACAACTACTTTTTAGTATGTTGATATGTTTTAATTTCACCTATCCATATATTAACTCCTGTGTTTTTAGTGAATAACTTATATTTTTTAAAATTGCAGTTTTGTTTCTTGTCACTTTTAACCGTTGCATGACGTCAGGATTGATCTTTGACCTGTACAGATTTGGCGTTTTGTTTTCAGTTGTTTGCATTGTCATCTAATCGTATTTAAGGTGTAACATTGTCTGTTTTATTTATGGCCTGATGAAAATATGTTACAGAGATAACATCAGACCATTTAGGAATAGAGAAAACAGAACTATATACGAATAATATGAATTTACACTTGTAATTTTGGAAATGAAGGTTCAACAGAAGGATAGCTAATAGCAGAATTGAAATTGATTATATACCGGTATAAAGAGAAGAGAGATGGATGTTAGATCTGTTAGATCGCGACACTTTGACAATATGACACTTAGACAAAGATGACTTCTGCCCTCGTGCCACCCCTGCATATATATGAAGATATGTTGTCCTATGAATATTTCAGGAGTATGTCATTTGTAGAAAAGAAAGTAAATAATTTATTTATCAAAATATAAATGCTGTATATGGGAGACCATTAAAGTGATTTATGCATCTGTCAAAACATAAATCACTTTTTACTAAATTTTACCAGGAAAAAATTGTGTTCATCCAAATGTGTACTTCTCACATAAAAGGGTCTTTTAAGTCATTTGGCAAATAAACACATTAGAATTGCTTGAGATGTGTTTGCACGAGAAACAAGCTATGCTATTCCTTCATCATACTCATTAAATTCACTTGTGGCTCAGAATCAAAACTGATTTTAAGTCAGCTGCCAGCATTTTTATACATGGCTTAATCTAGTCTTGTGCAGAGAGGTTTGTTTTAGTGAACAGCTGTGGAAAATGTGCAGAGAAAGACAAATGTTCCAATATTTACTGATGTATCAAAACAAGATATGAAGCTTTTACATAAAAGATTACTCTAAGTAGAAAATATTATTACTCAGATGTCTTTTCTATGTATTCAATATTTATAAAAAATTTTAAATGTTAACAAAATATATCCATAGAAAATAGCAGCAGGACAGTGGCAGTAGCCGTGTTGCAAGAAGGCACCTATAATAAGGATAGGGCTACACGATGACAGAAAACCACAATGGAAATTTTTGGGACAGTCGCAAGGACAATTGCAACTATTACCCAATGGGAAGTAATCGGAGTTGCCAGTACTGGATTTACATTTTAAAAGCCTGTAGGCACAGATCATTTGGCACCTTAGACTCCAACCATCAAGAAGGTAACACCTTAAAGGAAGGGTGTCGCGAAAAAAAAAATTTTTATATCAAATTGCTTTTAGTGCTTTATTAAAAAATGTTGTATTTATTTGTGTGTTTGTGTTTTACTTTTTTTTATTTTGTAACTTTTTCTTGTCTATGTGGGCTGCCATTTTTTTTTTCATCTCTGTATGTGTCGATTAACGACACATACAGACATGGAATACGGCACATACAGCCCCATAGTGAATGCGAACGGGACCCGTTCCATCCACTATGCTGTACGCCGTCTGTTGTACGCCGCTCCCACACAGGCCACATTGAAGGTCTTCGGCCGAGCGACGTCCGGCGCTATTTTCTTGTGGACCAGAAGCCGCGGCAGGACAGTAAGATTACTACTTCTGGTCGCGGCTTCCGGACTTGTGTTCTAATGCAAGCACTTGGAGCGGAGGGAGCAGACAGAGCGGACGGACCGGAGGGAGCGGCGGCAGCAGGAGCAGGTAAGTTACTTCGGTGTATGTACGTGTTTTAGTGTGTGATTACTACTGTATGTGAACCTACTACACTGTGTGTTCGCTCAAAAAATGGCGACACAGTGTAGGAGGTTTGAACGTTCAATCCCCTCCTTTCTCCTGGCACTAGCCAGGATAAGGGAGGGGGGATTCTGTGAGCTCACTAGAGCAAGTGTGTCTTCTCAAATTTTGCAGCATAAAGCAATGTGGTTGCTTTACCACATGCCAATGCTGCAATTTTGGGAATTGCTCCATCTAGTGACAAGCACTGGGAAATGTTATAAATTAGAATCTAATTTATAATATTTCCTGACTCGTGAAAAAATTAAAAAAATTAGAACAATGTTTAATCATTTATACACTAACTGTTTAACTAAAAAAAAAAAAAAAAAGAATATCTAGCGACACATTCCCTTTAAGTCATTTTGTGAGAAAGGAAGAAAAAAAGAGAGAGAAGTGCTTCACGTGTGGAGACTTTAGTTTGTTCAGGGGGTTGCAGTTATGCTCACAAGTACTCAACGCATGTTATAGTCAATGTATCCCATCAACAGAACTGTCAGCCTTGAGTCGTTCCCGGGTCTCTTGAAGGGAACCGGTAATTCAGCAGGAATAAAAAGGTCAAAAACCACTTGACAGCTCCGTGTGTCATCCGTGTTTGATGCGCGGCTGCGTGATTTTCAAGCAGCCACAATCATAGAGATGAGGCTAGTCGACGTCAGTCACTGTCCAGGGTGCTGAAAGAGTTAACTGATCGGCAGTTAACTCTTTCAGCACCCTCGACAGTGAATGCCGATCACAATATCGAGCAACCTGTTAAAAAAAAAAAGAAAAAGTTCGTACTTACCGAGAACTTCCCTCCCGGCCGTTGCCTTGGTGACGCGCCTCTCTTGACATCTGGCCCCACCTCCCTGGATGACGCGGCAGTCCATGTGACCGCTGCAGCCTGTGCTTGGCCTGTGATTGGCTGGAGCTGTCACTTGGACTGAATTGTCATCCCGGGAGGTCAGACTGGAGGAAGAAGCCGGGAGTTATCGGTAAGTCAGAACTTCTTTTTTTTTGTACACGTTCATGTTTATTGGGATCGGAAGTCACTGTCCAGGGTGCTGAAACAGTTTAACTCTTTCAGCACCCTGGACAGTGACTATCTCCTGACGTCGCGTACCGGAAATTTTTTTGCCGGGTTCGGCCAAAACGAGTTCGGCCGAACCCGCTGAAGTTTGATTCGGTTGTCCGGGTTCGCTCATCTCAAAGACACTCCATTTGGATGTTTGTAAACAGAATAGCACGTGGTGCTTTTCTGTTGACATTCATCCTTTTGACAGCTGTTGCGCTAATCACGCAGTTCGTACGGAAGTGCTTCCGTGCGGCATGCATGGTTTTCACGCACCCATTGACTTCAATGGGTGCGTGATTCGCGCAAAACGCTGAAAGAACGGACATGTCGTGACTTTTTTTCAGCGGACTCACGCTGAGTAAAAATCACTGACATGTCTGCACGGCCCAATAGACTAATATAGGTCAGTGCAACGCGCGTGCAAATCACGCGCGTTGCACGGACGTTTTTCCCGTTCGTCTGAATAAAGCCTTAGTGGCACTGTTTCTCAGAGAAAAATGCAGCTTAAGGCTAGATTCACACGATCGTGTCCATTTTGCGCGCGTAAAAAACAGTGTTGTTCTTGCATTGCATTTCCGTGTTATTTGTTTTTTACATCTGCAAAAAAAACTGAAGGAGGTGTTTTGTTTTTTTCCTCATCTTTTCTTTAGCAACTGGTGCGCTAATCATAGGCTGCACATGGATGACGTCCGCGTGCTGTCCGTTGTTTTCATGCACCCAATGGGTGCGTGGTGAGGCACACAAAAATAGGTCCTGCAGTAAGTTTCACGCAGCGGACACATGGTTCGTGAAAAACAATGCATGTCTGAATAGCCCCATTGAATTATATAGGTCCGTGTGATGGCCGTTGTTTTAACGTCCACGACACGAACGTAAAATACGCTTGTGTGAATCAGCCATAAGTCATGTATCACTTTAAAGTGCTCTAAAAAATATAGCACTACATTGTGGTGCACTTGTAAAACATTTAGCTCCCTCTGCAACATTTCATTTCCTGGGTGTCTTCCTCTTATTCCCATAGCAGTGTGAGTACCTAATGAGTACATAAATACATATAACTTACTTAAGAATAACACAGTTTAGATGTCCTTTCTCCAGGCTCACCTATAGGCACAGGCCTAATGTGTCTATAGATAAATCCGGCCACGGAAACTGCATTGAGACTGCACGTTACCATGATTTAATGTTGCAGTGTAGCCCCGGCCTAAATTGTAATATAAGAAAAAACACACAATGAACCCAATGACAGCACAATTACCCAGCTATACAATGTCGAGAAAATCTCGTTGTGGTGCCCTGCGCCCAAATAGAAACAAATACACAGAAAAATATTTTGGGCAATAAAGCTAAGGCCTGGATGAAAACAATGCAGTGGAAGAGATAACATATAATGACATACAGCATAAAAAACACAAAGAGGACTCCATACAAAAAAATACACGCCTAGACAGATGAATATCTGGTTCCTACAAGATCAAAAACTTGTCATATAAGATCTAGTAACGCAGCAAGTAAAGTAGGTAGCGACTAGATGGGAGCAGCTTAAAAAAGTAGAAGAAGATTATCTGTCTAGACCCAAATGAATCATGGGAATAAAAATACCGCCAATGAAGTATCCCAACAGTAGATAATATTATGCCTTACCCATGACAACTTCCGACTACATATGGGTAAGTCATAATATTATCGACTGTTCACTCTTGTATATGTACAACATTATCTCCCCACACTGTTTTGTACTTCTCATGTTGAGATACTTCATTGGCGGTATCTTTATACCAATGATTCATTTGGGTCTAGAAAAATAATGTTCTTTTATTTTTTTAAGCTGCTCCCATTTAGTCGCTACCTGCTTTACTTGCTGCATTACTAGATCTTATATGACACGTTTTTAATCTTGTAAGAAGATGGTGGGTAATGGTCTGGCAGAAAGAAGCACAATTGCCACAATTCAAGAACTACTGTGGCAAAACTGTATAAATAGACTTTATTTTTCTATTTCCTGCTGTATTTTAAATATAAATATTAAAGAACACTACAAACAAGCTAAACAATGGAAAATTACTTTCATAATCATTGCCGTGGAATATATGTAGCATAAGTAAGGTAAGACCTATCTGTTATTTCATCAATTTGTAAGCTTTGTCGTTACATTGATGTTATGGATGAGTATGCATTGCAGTTTTATGTGTGCAGCACTTACTTGACTTATGAATAGAGATGTATCATTTCTAGTGGTTTGTTATTACTTACTAATACATGTCTGGAGAGGGTGAACATAATATATGCAGATTGCTCTTTTCACTTTACTCCAGTATTTAACACATTGTCGGTAACAAAGCATTGTACCCATGCAGGGCCGGACTGCTACTGAAATTCAGCCATGGAATTTGACAGCACACAGACCCACTTGCTGCATTGTGAATGTGAAATTTGTTTGTGCGCTTGTAGGTAATGAGAAGGTGTGGTCAGGGCCGGCCTTAGGGGTGTGTGACCTTTGCCATTGCGCAGGATGCATCACTCCAGCAGGTGGAAGGGGGCGTAGCACTGGCTCCCTTCCCCTACTTGTGTTTTAGAAGCGCTCGGGCCCGGCGAGTCAGCAGCTGCCTTTCCGCCTGGGAACTTCTTCTCTCAGTAGTAGCCATAGCGCCTGCTAGTGGTGACACCGGGCATTAGGGCCCCCCATGCCCAGGGGAGCCGCTAGCATCCACTGTGGCTGCTATAGCGGTAGCGACGCCACATTCAATAGTATCTGCATCCTTGGGACACAGATACTATTGACCATTATAGCAGAGCAGGGAGGTATTTCCCTGCTCTGCTATCTACTAGGGTACAGGTCGTTCAGCCTACAGCCTATCAGGGGTGCAGAACAGGGACAGGATCTCTGCATAGGGCGGCGTGATCACATCACTGGATCACGCCGGCCTATGCATGTATCCCGTTGTCGGCGTTGTGGAGCAGCTCTGTTTGTTGTGGGAACGGGACCTAGGTGAGTACAATTTTTTTGTTTGGGGGGCACTGTCTAGAAGGAGGAGGTGGGGGCACTGTATACAAAGGGGAGGTGGGGAGCACTGTCTACAAGGCAGAGGTGGGTGGTTGTATGGCACTGTCTAGAAGGGGGAGGTGGGGGCTCTATGGCACTGTCTACAATGGGTAGGTGGGGGGCTGTATGGCACTGTTTACAAGGGGTAAGTGGGGGTCTGTATGGCACTGTCTACAAGGGGAGGTGGGAGGCTGCATGGCACTGTCTACAAGGGGGAGGTGGGGGGCACTGTCTACAAGGCAGAGGTGGGGGGCTGTATGGCACTGTCTAGAAGGGGGAGGTGGGGGCTCTATGGCACTGTCTACAATGGGTAGGTGGGGGGCTGTATGGCACTGTTTACAAGGGGTAGGTGGGGGGCTGTATGGCACTGTCTACAAGGGGGAGGTGGGAGGCTGCATGGCACTGTCTACAAGGGGGAGGTGGGGGCTGTATGACTGTCTACAAGGAGGTGGGGGCTGTATGGCACTGTCTACAAGGGGGAGGTGGGGGCTGTATGGCACTGTCTACAAGGGGGAGGTGGGGGCTATATTGCACTGTCTACAAGGGGGAGGTGGGGCTGTATGACACTGTCTACAAGGGGGAGGTGGGGGCTGTATTACACCGTCTACAAGGGGGAGATGGGGTTCTGTATGGCACTGTCTACAAGGTGGTGGGGGCACTGTGTACAAGAGGGAGGTGGGGGGCTGTATGCCACTGTCTACAAGGGGAGGTGGGGGGCTGTATGGCACTGTATACAAGAGAGAGGTGGGGGATTATGGCACTGTCTACAAGGAGGAGGTGGGGGATTATGGCACTGTCTACTGGGAGGCTGTATGGCACAATCTACAGGGGGCACTATCTACAAGGGGGGGCTGTGTGTGGCAGCCAGGGGAGGGGGCATTATACAGTGTGGGGGCCACTAAGCGGACATTATACTGTGTAGGGGCACTACAGTGGGCAATATACTGTGTGTGGCACTTAGGGGGCATAATACTGTGTGGGCACAATTAGAGGAAAAAGTCTGTCAAGCATGGTGAAGGTAATGTGATGGTCTGGGGTTGCTTTGGTGCTGGTAAATTGGGAGATTTGTACAAGGTAAAAGGGATTTTGAATAAGGAATGCTATCACTCCATTTTGCAACGCCATGCCATACCCTGTGGACAGCGCTTGATTGGAGTCAATTTCATCCTACAACAGGACAATGACCCAAAGCACACCTCCAAATTATGCAAGAACTATTTAGGTAAGAAGCAGGCAGCTGGTATTCTATCTGTAATGGAGTGGCCAGTTCAGTCACCAGATCTCAACCCCATAGAGTTGTTGTGGGAGCAGCTTGACCGTATGGTACGCAAGAAGTGCCCATCAAGCCAATCCAACTTGTGGGAGGGCCTTCTGGAAGCATGGGGTGAAATTTCTCCCGATTACCTCAGCAAATTAACAGCTAAAATACCAAAGGTCTGCAATGCTGTAATTGCTGCAAATGGAGCATTCTTTGACGAAAGCAAAGTTTGAAGGAGAAAATTATTATTTCAAATAAAAATCATTATTTCTAACCTTGTCAATGTCTTGACTATATTTTCTAGTCATTTTGCAACTCATTTGATAAATATAAGTGTGAGTTTTCATGGAAAATGTCTGAGTGACCCCAAACTTTTGAACGGTAGTGTATACAGTACCAGAATCAAGCTCAACACATATATACAGCACCAGAACAAAACTCAGTACATATATACAGTACACTGCCAAAACCATACTCAGTACATATAAACAGTACCAGAACCAAACTCAGTATATATATATATATATATATATAAATATATATATATACAGTGCCAGAACCAACCTCAGTACATAAATACTGCACCAGAACCAAGCTCAGTACATAAATACAGCAACAGAACTAAGCTCAGTACATAAATACAGTGCCAGAGCCAAGCTTAGTATATAAATACAACACCAGAACTAAGCTCATTACATAAATATAACACCAGAACCATACTCCGTACATATATACAGTAGCAGAACCAAGCTCAGTACATATATACAGTGCCAAAACCAAACTCAGTACATATATACAGCACCAGAACAAAACTTAATACATATATACAACACAAGAACCAAGCTCATTACATAAATATAACACCAGAACCATACTCAGTACATATACACAGTACCAGAACCAAGCTCAGTACATATATACAGCACCAGAACCAAACTCAATACATATATACAGCGCCAGAACCAAAGTCAGTACATATATAAAGCACCAGAACAAAACTTAGTACTTATATACAGTACCAGAACCAAGCTCAGTGTAACGTCTATGGCCACGGACCGTCGTCCTGACTTACCCTCTGACGGATGAGTGAGTGCCAGGCAGCATTTCCCTCCTGGGAGACGCCAGCACTCACTTCCGCATCGTGGCACTGGCTCCCGCAGGTTTGCGCGCACACGTGCGTGCCCGGTCTTAAAGGGCCAGTACGCGCACTTGCAGAATATCTGCAAATTAGCCCAGAATGCCTCTGGGCTATAAAAAGGGCTCTGCCCTTCCATTCATTGCCTGGGCGTTGTTATGTTACCTTAGTTTGTCTTTGCAAATCCTAGTGTTTTCCAGTTCCCAGTGTTTTCCCGTTCCTGCTGCCTGTAACCTGTGTCCCGTGCTACCGTGACCCTGTGCCTTGAAGTGTTGGAGTCGTGTTTTGCTCTCTGCTGCATCTGCTGTGTTGCACCCCGCTGGGTGTCTGTCTACTGCCGGAGCCTGATCTCAGCCTGAAACCACCGCTACTGTCTACGTTGCCTCAGGTATCCTTTCCAGAACTATAGACATTGCCTATACCTGTTTGGCCAGCTGCTATCCCAATACGCGGTACGGCCCAGTGGGTCTACACCCCGTGCCGTGACACTTAGTACATAAATACAGTGCCAGAACCAAGCTCAGTACATATATACAGCACCAGAACAAACCTCAGTATATAAATACAGCAACAGAACCAAGCTCAGTACATAAATATAGTGCCATAACTAAGCTCAGTATATAAATACAATGCCAGAACCAAGCTCAGTACATATATACAGCACCAAAGAGAATCTCAGTACATATATATACATCAGCAGAACCAAGCTCTGTACATATATACAACACCAGAACCAAGCTCAGTACATATATACAACACCAGAACCAAGCTCAGTATATAAATACGGCACTACAACAAAGCTTAGTACATAAACACAGCATCAAAACCAAGCTTGGTACATGTATATATGTTTTGAGCTGGGTTGCTATGATGTATATATGTAACGAGCTTGGTTCTAATGCTGTATACATGTACTGAGCATTGTTGTGGTGATGTAGATATGTACTGAGCTTGGTTCTGTTGCTGTATATATGTACCGAGCTTTGTTCTGGTGTTATATATACACATACTGAGCTTGGTTCTGGTGCTGTATATATGTACCGAGCTTGGTTCTGGTGTTATATATACACGTACTGAGCTTGGTTCTGGTGCTGTATTTATATGCTGAGCGTGGTTCTGGTGCTGTATTTATATGCTGAGCTTGGTTCTGGAGTTGTAAATATGTTCTGAGCTTCTCTTTGGTGCTGTATATAAGTATTGAGCTTGGTTGTTATGATGTATATAACTCCAGAACCGAGCCCAGTACATATATACAGCACCAGAACCAAGCTCATTACATAAATACAGCACAAGTACAAATGCTGCTCAGTATAGAGATCATTTGCAAATTCAGTTTAACCCCTGCCATATAAGTTTGTACGGCATAAATCTACAGCTCCCAGTATAGCCAGAACGATGGTAAGGATATGCTGGGAGTTGCTGTTTCACAAAAAAGAATGATACACCTATCACCTCGCTGCAGATCATACAGTGACTACAGTACTGATCAGTCACAGGGAGAATAAACATTTACATTTAGCTACTCACCGGTGATGTCTTCTCAGATTGGAGTCGTTCATTTTCTCTTTTCTTTTTCATTTGGTCCAGACCTCTATGATGACACCTCCTGGCCACGACCCATTTCTGCAGAGTTTAAAGCTCAGATGTCTTCGGAAGCTAATTTTTCCAACATTTCTGCACGTATAAACGAAGATAAAATTCTCATAGTGCCACAATCTATGCTCCTAAATATAATAGTATCATGCACTGTGCCTCTGAATATAACAGTGCTACACACTGTGCCCCTAAATATAAGAGTACCATACACTGTGCCCCTGAATATAATAGTACCATACACTGCGCCCCTGAATATAATACTACCATACACTGCGCCCCTGAATATAATACTACCATACACTGTGCACATAAATAAAATTATGTCAAACACTGTAAAGTAATGAACCACACACACTCAGTGCCCCTTGTAGATAGTGCCCCTCATAGAGGCTCCTGTAGGTAGTGCTCCCCATAGAACCCTCTGTAGATAGTGCTCCCCATAGAGCCCTCTGTAGATAGTAGTGTTCCCTGTAAATAGTGCTCCATGTAGATAGGGCCCCCTGTAGCATCCCATGTAGATAGGGCCCCCTGTATCATCCCCTGTAGATAGGGCTTCCTGCAGCATTCCCTGTAGATAGGGCCTCCTGTAGTGTTTCCTGCAGATAGGGCCCCCTTCAGCATCCCCTGTAGATAAGGCCCCCTGAGGCGTTCCCTTTAGATAGTGCCCCCTGAGGCGTTCACTGTAGATAGTGCCCCGGCAGCGTACCCTGTAGATAGTGCCCCCTGTGGCGTTCCCTGTAGATAGTACCGCCAGTACTTAGTTCCCCCATGTGACGTTCCCTGTAGATACCCTATATAGCCCCTGTAATTAGAGCCCACTCTATGGTCCTGTGTAGTTAGTGCCCCCTATATAGTCCCATGTAGTTAGTGCCCCCTATGTAGTCCCCTGTAGTTAGTGTCCCCTATAGATAAGGCCCCCAACACTGCCCACAGTAAAAGGAAAAAACAACAACATTATATGCTTACCTGTCCCTGTTTCCATGCTGTCTTCCAACGACGCCAGGCCTCTTCCAGCGGAAGCGCCAAATGGCGAGGCATCATGTGCTTCGCAAGGGCAGCGCTAGGCAAATCAATTGTGTCTGCGTCCTGAGGACATGGATACAATTGAGTGCAGGGGACCGGTTCCGTTTTCCCGCTTCACCCCGGTTCTGCGAACCGGCTGTAATTTTAACAACTGGTTCGGGAGAATCGGGATGAAACGGCCGAATCCCACCCCTGGATACATGCCCCAGTAGACAGTAGTACACATGATAAGTTTAGATACATGGTCCCAGCAGTCAGTATCACACATGATAGGCTTAGATACAGGGCCCCAGCAGACAATATTACACATGATAGGCTTAGATACAGGACCCCAGCAGACAGTATTACACATGATAGGCTTAGATAAAGAGCACAAGCAGTCAATATCCACCCATAGTGAGGGTTAAAGAATTGCAGTATAAGGTGAATAAAAATTCAAGTACTGTTCACTACAAGTGAAGTGTTGCAGCTTTTTCCATTTATTTGAAGTTGGGAATTTGGGACCAAAAGCTCTGCTGTCAAGGTTCGTAGAGGAATCCTAAATCAATGCACTATCCATTTTGAGGTAATGGCATATTAATTTGCTTCTGACCGGGCTAAGGTCGCCTACATCTGGTCTGGAGAGGTGCTGGCCTGGGCATCTTCATTAGGGGATTGGAACGATCCTATAATGCTTGACATTTAAGTGTTCCTACCGATTTTATAAAAAGTGCTTGAAGAACCTGGTCAAGCATCATTTGTAGTTTTTTCACTACTCAAACTCCGTCAAGGAACATTCATATCAAAAATCATCCACCAGTTTACCGAGCCTATCTCCATGCAAGTAGGAGCACTCTCTCATGAATTAATTTCCTTCTATGTGCTGAAAAAATCCCTTAGTCCTCTTTTCTTGGATCTTCCTTGGTTACGAAAAAATTCTCCAGTGATAGGTATTGGATCTATGCTCAGATAACCCAATGGGGTAAAACTTGTCATCTGAACTGCTAGTACTCAGCCTGTGGAACAAGTTCCAGATGGTTTACCCAAACACTAAAACAGTTATGCTGATGTGTTTTGTAAACCCCAAGTAGAGACTATTCTACTTCACAAATCGAACGATTAACAATATTGAACTTAATACTCAATTTCACTACCCTTCGGGGTAGAGTATATCCATTTTCTATTTCAGAGACAGAAGCAATGACGTTGTACATCAAAGAAAACCTTGAGAGGGAATTTCTTCGCAAGTCATCATCTCATTCTGGAGCAGGCTTTTTTGTTGAGAAAAAGGACAGTACTTTACGGCCCTGTATTGATTAGCATGGGCTTAATGATAATACTATAAAAAACTACTATCCTCTGTCATTAATTTCCAAGCTCTTTTACCGACTGCAGGAGCTAAG
Source organism: Rhinoderma darwinii (assembly GCF_050947455.1). Lineage (NCBI taxonomy): Eukaryota > Metazoa > Chordata > Amphibia > Anura > Rhinodermatidae > Rhinoderma > Rhinoderma darwinii. The sequence continues at coordinate 264,166,217 of NC_134691.1, read as the reverse complement.
ATTTTCACCAAGCTAGATATAAGTGGTGCTTACAATTTAGTTTGTATCCGTGAAGAGCATGAGTGGAAAACCGTGTTTAACACTAGAGATGGACACTTTAACCCCTTGGTGACCAGCCTATTTTAGGCCTTAATGATCAATCTATTTTTTACGTTTTTCCATCGTCTCATTCAAAGAGCTATAACTTTTTTATTTTTGTCTGCAGTACTTAATTGGCCTTGTCCCGAAAAACACTCAAAGCGAAATGACTTCTAGGATTTGCTAATTATTATCAACAATGCATTCCTCATTTTTTTTTCCTGGTGGCACTCATCTCAGCCATCATGAAAAAGGGAGTTAATGACAAAATTCAGACTCCTTAAGCTGATTTTGCTGTCCTCAAACAGGCCTTCTTCTCTTCCTCTGTTCTCCATAGACCAGTCCTCAGAAAACCATTCATCCTGGAGATGGATGCTTCATCTGTAGGAGTGGGCGCTGTTCTTTCTTAGAACAAAGTAAAAATGGAAAACCCTTTCCTGTAGATTCTTCTCTAAGGCCTTCTCTCCTGCCTATAAAAATGATGACATTCCAGACTGAGAACTCTTGGCCTCAAAGAATGGAGACATTTGCTAGAATGGGCTCATCATCCTAACACCAACCACAAACATTTATTGTATCTGCAAATGACACATCGAGTTAACCTTTATCAAGCACGTTGGGCTTTGTTCTTCTCACTAATTAACTTCTTCCTCCATTATCGGCTAGATGCCAAAAATATCAAGGCTGGCACAATTTTCGCTCCTTTGACCCTGAAGATCAAGATCCTAAATCTCAATTTATCATTGACCCTAATTGCATTTTGTCAGTGGAACCGACCGAAGTTCTCACCATTCCTTCAGGAAAGACTTTTGTTCCTCCAAGTAAAAAAAAAACAAATCTTTCATTGGGCCATTCTTCCAAATTTACTGGACACCCTGGCATTTGGAAAACACTATATATAGTTTCTTGTCATTACTGATGGCCTTCCCTGTCATGAGACATTAAAGATGATGTTGCAGCATGCTCCACTTTTGCACAAAATAAAGCTTCACACTAAAGGCCTGTTGGATTGCTGCATCCATTGCCAATTCCAGACACATATCACTATGGATTTCATCACTGACCTTCCAAGTTCCTCTGGCTGTACTGCGATCTGGGTTGTAGTTGGCAGTTTCTCGAAGATGGTTAATTTTATACCACTTTCTAGCTTTCTTTCTGCCAATCATCTGGCTACTTTCTTCATCAAACACATTCTTTGCCTTCATGGACTCCCTAGGAATATCGCTTCCGATAGAGGTGTGAAATTCACTTCAATATTCTGGAGAGCAATCCGAAAATTACTTGAGGTTAAGTTGGGCTTTTCATCTGCTTACCACCATCAATCTAATGGACAAGGGGAACACATTAACTAGATTCTGGAGAACTTTCTCAGTAATTTTGTGTCCAACCCCTCACTACGTCTAGTTGAAACAGATCAACCTTGTCTCCTACAAACTCTATCTCCCAAAGTCTTTGAGAATCCCCATTTTTTTTTATGCGTCTCTCAAGTCTTCAATCACTTTCCTAGGAAATCTCCTCTTCCTCCGTTTATATGAACTTCAAGCTCCTGAGAAATCATGTTCATGCCCCGGTTTACAAATGTTATTATGGTGCTGTCCTATTCATACACTTCCCATGAAGTACTCATTTCAAAGATCCCCTTATATCACAGAGCTTGGATATTGAGACATCCTTCAGAAAACTTTGGCTGCTGATGATATCTCTCTGCACATCAGCCAATTACAGAACGGAGTAAAGTAAAGAGACTTTCTAAAGAGATGTAGAGGCAATACCACATACCAGATATTTGATCAGTAGAAACTGAAGAATATCAGTACAGTTGGACTGTATGTAAATGTATGGTGGGACAGAAAAACCATTCTAGCAGAAATGTTTTAATGGCAGTGAACCTTTAAACCTGACAAAATCAGACTAATACAGAATCCCCTACATGATTTAACATCTAAAAACAAAAAATATTCTGCAAAGCGAAGTTCAATGCAAGTACTGGTTTAATTAAACTGAACAGTACTTGGGAACAGATTTTAATAGACTTAGTTCAAAAACAGGCAGAACATCCTGACTTGTAAAATATGAATGTTCAGTATATGACATGGTCATTTGTTGTTTGTACCCCAAAGCCTTCAATAAGTTACTGATATCTCAGTGTTTTGTTTCCAAGGGCACACTGTTGTTACATTGATTTCTGGGTAATAAACTGCATGGTTATAATATTTTACATTGACAAAAAAAAACATTATGTTCCAGAAACTGATGAGGTTATCATACCCACTTCTAAGGCATAACGTTTCTACACTAAATATAATCTAGAACAGATTGGAGCATTTGAGTATGGTATTTTCCAGGCTATTAATTCTAAGGGATAAAAGAGCCCATAGAATTAACAATACATAGCAACTTTGTTGATAGCTACAGTAGAAGATAAGAACACAGCAAATAACATCAAATTGATTTAAAATAGACATTAAACACTAAAGATACTTTAAGAAAGACCTGCAAGCAGATCCACTACTACGGTATATTCAATTTTTTTTTATATATTGCATTAGGCACAGAGTCTTGTCCCATCAAGGCAACTAATTCTCAAGACATGATCTCCAGCTATTAGCTGGTCCTAATAAATAATAATAAATAAATGGAAGGTAAGCAGTATCCATAGTTAGTGATATATATATATATTTATATGTATATAGATAGATATATATTTTTATATATATATATATATATATATATATATATATACAGTATACATGTATATATTTTTTTCTTAGACACTTTTCTACATTTAAAACAAATATCTAAACTTTAGCAATTGCTCCAAAAAACAACACACATACAATTCTGCAACTTCATTTTTTACACACATATATATATATATATATATATATATATATATATATACACTCTTGACAACCACAATGTTACCCTACTCAATACATAGTTTGACTAGGTACTTACAGAATGGCAAAAATGATATTCATGCATTACCCTGTGGGTTCAAAAACAATGTTGAAAATAAAAACAAAATCATATGTTGAAGCACCTAAATTTTTCACACTGGTTAACAGACTAATCCTAAAACAACATATAGGCTCTGCTTTAAATGTAGTTGTCAAGCTACCTGTAGCAGTACAGATACGGAGATAGAACAATTCATTCTTGTAATTCTGCAATTTCGGTATTTCAAAGCATAACCTACATTTAGGTCATACATTATAACATGTCTTATCATTTTATGTGCTTATACACAATGTTATCCCTTGGTCTGAGGGTAACATAAAGTATTTTATGAATTGCATATTTAGGCTATATTAGCATAAAATTTGTTAAAATGTGCACACGAAATAATTTTCTGGTGTAAAGCCAGGATGAAAACTCAGCACCAGATGTATCACCACAGAAGGAAATCCCATCGAAAGTTGCAAGATAGATATTTTTTTTTTCTCTTACATCTGATGCTTATGTTTGTGCACTAGGAAATTTTTGGTTTTATGCCCATACACATCCACATCTTATAATATAATTCTGATAAATATTATTGTGGTAGTCTTAATCTAAAGTCATGAATTAACAGTATAATGGCTGTAGCCAGACTTACGTATGAAACGTTCAGCCATCACAGTAAATCTACCTGCCTAATATTGTGTATGTCCCCATCTTGTTGCCAAGACAGCTCCGACCGTCGAAGCATGGGCTCCGCAAGACCTCTGAAGGTGTCCTATGGTATCTGGCATCAAGATGTTAGCAGTAGGGCTTCCATGGATCAGACTCATCTTTCCAGCACATCCCATAGATGCTTTATTGGATTGAGGTCTGGGAAATTTAGAAGCCAAATCAACACCTTGAACTCTTTGTGATGTTCCTCAAATCATTTAAGAACAATTTTTGCAGTGTGGCAGGGTGCATTATCCTGATGAAAGAGGTCATTGCCATTAGGGAATACTGTTGCCATGAAGGGGTGTACTTGGTCTGCAACAATTTTTAGGTACACATTTAGGTACACATTTTTGACTGAAACATCGCACTGTCACTGGCTACAAATAAATAAATTATTTGCTTGGATAAATAATACCACATTGGTGTGCATTGTCCTTTCTGACACCTATCGCAGTCATCAGAGTAACTTTTTCATCAATTTGTGCTACAGTGGCTTTTCTGCGGGATCACTCTAAATGGGACAGCCTTCCCTCCCTGCGCATCAATGAGCCGTTGACCCTGTCGTCGTCAGTTCACCATTTGAGCTTTCTTGGACCACTTTTAGTAGTTACTAACCACTACCGGGAATACTCTACAAGACCTGCCGTTTTAGAGATGCTCTGACCCAGTTGTCCAGCCATCACTATTTGGCCCTTGTCAAAGCCGCTTACATCCTAACGTTTGCCCATTTTTATTGATTTCACATTTCAGTGGTTTTAATGTCATGATTGAATGGTGCATAAAGTATGTTCTTTATAATCTACACGACATGTTGTGTAGGAAAATCTCATATGGATTATTTTCCTTTATATTCTTCTCTAATTACAGTAGGTAAGTCTCATCTATATTACTGGGGACAAAACAATATATAGAAAATCAACGGGGGTTTTGAGGCCTAAAAAAAAGATTTGGCAGCTGCAAACAAGATAATATAAGAAAAAAAAGCCTATACTCACCTTTTAAACCCCCAACCAATCCATCGTCACCAGTCCAGTGGTACTCCGCCTGTCTCTATTTACCTTGCTGGTAAGTGATGGCACGGAGTACAGACACATAGTCGTTCATAGACATCTGTGGCCAGTGGTTGACTGGAGAAGTCACGTGCCAATATGGCCTGTTATCGCTTCAGAGGCTGGTGTGGAATAACGACTAGTTGGTGCTGAAGCGTGTGGCATTTAAAAGGAAAGTATAGTTTTTTTTAACTTATGTTAACTTATATGCAAAAGCAAGATTTATTGTTAAAGATTTGAAAAGCTCTTTAAATTATTTTTTCTTCCGCCTCTTTAATTCCCCGTCTTTAATGTGTATTTGTGAACCCCGGATAATAATTTTCCACCCACTAGCGTTTGCACAGTTCGCAGTCTTCACTGTCTAGAAAGTATCAGTGATGTGGGTGCTGTGATTTAACAATGGGTCCCTCAATTACATAATCCCTGATATTCCAGTATATTTATCCCCTTAACAATGACGCTAACTTTTTTTTTTTCATCTTCGCATTCCAAGAGCTATAACTTTTTTAGTTTTTCATCGACATAGCCATATGAGGGCTTGTTTTTTTGTGGGACGAGTAGTATTTTTCCAAGGCTCCATTTTGGGGTACATGGTATTGATTAGCTTTTATAATTTTTCTGCGGGGGAATTGAAAAAAACAGCTATTCAGTTAATGTTTTTTTATTTTCAATTTACGCCGTTCACGATAAATAATGTGTTACCTTTATTCTATGGGTTGGTATGTTTATGGCAATATAAAGTATGTATAGTTTTTTTTGTTTTATGGTTTTTTTAAGTTTTTATGCTTTTAACTCCTTCCCGACTTGCCACCGTCTTTTGATGTCAGGCGGTGCAGGTCCCCAATCTACAATGACGTCATTTGGCGTTGCTGTAGATGAGGCTGATGAGCGCTCCTCTAAGCAGGAGCTGTAATGAACAGCTCCTGATCTCAGAGCAGCCTCCTGAACACAGCTGGGGTTGGAAAACATTCGGACCCCAGCTGTTTGACTCTTTGATCGCCGCGGTCCGTGACCGCGGCATGATCAAAGGGAATTCCCCTCTTTGATCGCATCACCAGGATATATATTTTTTACTCCCAAGCTGCGTGGAAAAAAATACTATTTCTCTTGCATAAAACAAGGCTTCATACTGCCACGTCAATGAAAAAATAAAAAAGTTATGGCTGCTGAAAGGCAGAATGGCAAAAACAGAAAAATTTAGCTGGTCATTAACCCATTTCCGCTTTGGCCACTTTTGACCTTTCTGACAGAGCCTCATTTTTCAAATCTGACATGTTTTACTGTATGTGGTAATAACTTTGGAATGCTTTCACCTATCCAAGTGATTCTGAGATTTTTTTTTCGGACACATTGGACTCTATGTTACTGGCAAAATTTACTCGATACATTCAGTATTTCATTGTGAAAAACACCAAAATTTTGTAAAAGATTGCAAAAGTTTGCTTTTTTCTAAATTTAAATGTATCTGCTTGTAAGACAGGCAGTTATACCACACAAAATAGTTGCTAATTAACATCCCCCATATGTCTACTTTAGATCGGCACCGTTTTTTGAATATTGTTTTATTTTTCTGGGACGTTACAAGGCTTAGAACTTTAGCTGCAATTGCTCACATTTTCAACAAAATTTCAAAAGGCTATTTTTACAGGGGCCAGTTCAGATGTGAAGTGGCTTTGAGGGCCTTATATATTAGAAACCCCCAATAAGTCACCCCATTTTAAAAACTTGGCCCCACAAAGTATTAAAATCAGCATTTAGAAAGTTTCTTAACCCTTTAGACGTTTCACAGGAATTAAAGCAGAGGTGAAATTTACAAATTTCACTTTTTTTTTAATGAAATTCATTTCTAATCCATTTTTTTGGAACACTGAAGGTTTTACCAGAGAAATGCAACTCAATATTTATTGCCCAGAGTCTGCAAATTTTAGAAATGTCCCACATGTGGCCCTAGTCTGCTAATGGACTGAAGCACCAGCCTCAGAAGCAAAGGAGCACCTAGTGGATTTTGGGGCCTCCTTTTTATTAGAAAATATTTTAAGCACCATGTCAGGTTTGAAGGGCTCTTGCTGTGCCAAGAAAGTGAAAATCCCGCAAAAGTCACCCCATTTGGGAAACTAGACCCCTAAAGGAAATTATCTAAGGGTATAGTGAGCATTTTGACCCCACAGGTTTATTGTAGAAATGATTGGAAATAGGCCGTGAAAATTAAAATCTACATTCTTTCAAAGAATATTCAGGTTTAGCTAATTTTTTCTCATTTTCACAAGGACTAAAGGAGAAAAAGCACTGCCACATTTGTAAAGCAATTTCTCCTGATTTAAAACAATACCCCCCATTTGGTCCTAAAAGGCTGTTTGGACACACAGCAGGGCTTAGAAGGGAAGGAGCGCCATTTGGCTTTTGGAGCCCAAATTTAGCAGGAATGGTTTGATGAGGCCAGGTCGCATTTGCAATGGCCCTGAATGGACAAAACAGTTGAAACCTCACACAAGTGACCCCATTTTGGAAACTACACCCCTTGAGGAATTCATCTACCGGTGTAGTGAGCATTTTGACCCCACAGGTGTTTTATAGATTTTATTAGCATTGGGCAGTGAAAATAAAAACAATCCGTTTTCTTCAATAAGACGTAGATATAGCTCAACATTTTTCATTTTCTCAACAAATAAAGGAAAAAAAGAACCCCAAAATTTGTAAAGCAACTTCTCTGGAGTACGGCAATACCCCATATGTGGTCATAAGCTGCTGTTTAGGCACACAGCAAGGATCAGTAGAGAAGGAGCGCCATTTGGCTTTTGGAGTACAGATTTTGCTGGATTGATTTCTTGGAACCAAGTCGCTTTTGCAAAGCCCCATAGGTACCAGAACAGTAGAAACTCCCAAAAAGTTACTCCATTCACGAAACTACACCCCTTGAAGAATTCATCTAGGGGTGTAGTGAGCATTTTAACCCCACAGATGTTTCATAGATTTTATTAGGATTGGGCAGTGAAAATAAATAAAATCTCTTTCTTCAATAAGACCTAGCTTTAGTTAAAAAAATTTCATTTTCTCAACAAATAAAGGAAAAAAAGAACCACAAAGTTTGTAATGCAATTTCTGCCGAGTACGGCAATACCCGAAATGTGGTCATAAACTGCTGTTTGGGCACACAGCAGGGCTCAGAAGGGACGGAGCGCCATTTGGCTTTTGGAGTACAGATTTTGCTGGATTGGTTTTTGGACGCTATGTCGCTTTGGCAAAGCCCCTGTGGGACCGAAATTATGGTAACTCCCCACAAGTGACCCCATTTTCAAAACTACGCCCCTCAAGGTAATCACTTAGGGGTGTAGCGAGCATGTTAACCCCGGAGGTGTTTTGCAGAAATTAGTGTGCACTCGATTTTGCAGAGTGAAAATGGGATTTTTTCCATAGATATGCAAATATGTGGTGCCCAGCTCGTGCCACCATAACAAGACAGCTCTCTAATTATTATGCTGTGTTTCCCGGTTTTAGAATCACCCTACATGTGGCCCTAATCTTTTGCCTGGACTATCAACAGGGCTCAGGAGTGAAAGAGTACCGTGCGAAATTGAAGTCTAATTTGGCAATTTACGCAGTATTGGTTCACAATTGCAGAGGCTCTGATGTGAAATAATAAAAGAAACCGCTGAGAAGTGACCCCATTTTGAAACTACACCCCTCAAGGCATTTATTAAGGGGTGTAGTGAGCATTTTCACCCCACAGGTCTTTTCCATAAATGATTGCGCTGCGGATGGTGCAAAGTAAAAATTTAAATTTATCCCTAGATATGTAATTTCAGTGGGAAATATGTCGTGCCCAGCTTGTGCCACTGGAGACACACAGCCCAAAAATTTTTAAAAGGGTTCTCCCAGGTATGGTGATGCCATATATGTGAAAGTAAAAAGCTGTTTGGGCACTCTGTTGGGCTCAGAAGGGAAGGAGCGCCATTTAGCTTATGGAATGTAGATTTTGCTTGGTAGTAGTTTTGTTTGGAGTTTTACTGGTATTTCAGTTTATAATGTGGGGCATATGTGAGCTGGGCAGAGTACATCAGGGGCATAGTCAGGTGGTATAATAATGGGGTAAACAATAAAATAATACATAAATATTTGTTACGCTGTGAAGCAATCCTTTATGCGCAGGCCATTGTCGCACTGATGTCCTTTCTTATCCCCTTTTTGGTCCACACTCGGCACCTTTGCAGTTTGGGGAATTTAGCTGGGAAGTGTTGTCCTGGTATAATAAGGGCGCCCTCGCTTCCAGCAGATATGTTTGGGCCCTACCCTTCCTTGTTCCCTAATTTTAGGGCCTTGATAAATCGCCACTTGAAACAGAAGAAATGTTACCCTCGGGCCTGCACAACTGCATATTTATTTTTCCTGGAGCCTTAACTTATTTTATTTTTTCATAGACATAGTGCTATGAGGGCTGTTATTTTTTTCGTGACGAGCTGTAGTTATTATTGGTACCATTTTGGGGTACTTACGACTTTTGATCGCTAGTTTTTTTTATACAGCGTTCACCATGCATCATAAATTACATGTTACTTTATTCTGCGGGTCAGTACGATTCCGGCGATACCTAATTTATTACTTTTGTACAAAAAATTTATTTTCTTCTGTCACCAAGTTGTAAGAGCCATAACTTTTTAATTTTTTCATCGACCGCGCTGTATAAGGGCTTGTTTTTTTGCGAGACGAGCTATAGTTTTTATAGGTAGCATTTTTGGATACATGCGACTTTTTGATCACTTTTTATTTACATTTTTGAAAGACAAAGTCACCAAAGAAACAGCAATTCTGGCATTATTTTTTAGGGTTTTTTTTACGGCGTTTACTGCGCGGGACAAATAACATAATATTTTTATAGTTCAGGTCGTTACGGACACGGTGTAGTGCAATGTATTAGAACTGTCAGTTGTTCACTGACAGCAAGCCGATCAGGCTCTAGTTGCCATTGCAGCCACCGTTAACCCAGCGATCACGTTGCTGGGGTGCCGGTGGCTAAAAACTCCTCACATGCTGCAATTTCTATTGAACCTAGCATCTAAAGGGGTTAATTGGCCGGATTGGATGCTAGCTCCGGTCCTGGCCATTACCTCAGGGTGCCAGCTGTAACATACAGCTGCCAACCGGCGGTGATAGTGCGGGATTAGCTCCTGAGCCCGCACTATCACCGCGACGTAATGGCACTGCGCTTTGCGGGAAGCTCTGCCCGACAGCGCTGTATATATACAGCAGATGTCGGGAAGGGGTTAAGGTCTTTTTAGGCCAGGTCATAAAGGGGTTAAAAAAAAAAATTTGTTTTGTGTTACTGCATTCCAAGAGCTAAAACGTTTGTAGTTTTGCATTGATATCCGTATATGTGTTCGTTTTTCTTGATGGGATGTCGTTTTCATTTTCACCATTTTGGAATACATACTGTAGGACTTGTTAATTCACTTTTATTTTTTCCGCCACTGTAATTTGCGATTTAGCATTTCTGCCACTGTAATTTGCAATTTTTGTTTTTTGTACACATTTACCATGCTGTTTAAATAACATGTTATCTTTATTGTTCGGGTCATTATGATTGCGGCAATACCATATACTGTATGTGTATTTTAAGTTGCTTTTTTTAAAAACTTTTACAAAGTAAGGCTGTGTTCACATCAGCGTTAGGTTCTGTTGATGGGTTACGTCAGACCTTTCCATCGGAAGAACCCATCAACGGAAAGGCAAATGGAAACCATAGCTTCCATTTGTATTACCATTGATTTCAATGGTAATGCTTCCGTTGGTAACGGTTTCCGTTTGTGTCCGTTCCGTAAGGTTTCCGTTTTTTGACGGTATCAATAGCGCAGTCAACTGCACCGTGAAATTAATGGTTACCATTGAAATCAACGCTATGGTTTAGGTTTGCCTTTCCGTTCATGGGTTCCTTCAACGGAAAGGTCTGATGGAACCCATAAACTGAAAGCAAACGCTGATGTGAACAGGCCCTAAGACAGCCATTTGACAATCCAGCTTCAGTTTATTTTTCCTCAATTTTCCCAGGCATGTTATTTGTATGGAGGCAAAAAATGCTCATATACAGTATATATATACACGACAGCTAAGTATGCCAGTTAATTATTCAGTAGATTATGCAACCACAGAAATCCAAGGTTGAGTGCCAAGTCAGAACATGAACTAGGTCCCCAAGATGTGTATGCAGTCATTGGCAGGCATCTAAAAGAAAATAAAGACATTTTAATCTGGATGCTACTTTTCAGTTACTGGTCAAAATATATAAAAATGACAATAATAAGAACCGTGTTAAAGCAATTTTAATGTCAAGTTGTTATTACAGGCCATTTAGAAAATCACTAAAGTACACAATAAGAAAGGCTCATGAATTTAGAAAAACTATATTATTGTGACATGCCATCCTGCTGACAAGTTGCTAAAACGAGGAAAATTCTTGCCAATCACTTGCCACAGCTTAAGAAGGAAACCTGAACACAGCAAAATAGCCTTCATTGAGAATTTGGTTCCCATGGGAATTCCGAGAAATATCAATATTTTAGAATGGATGAGCTGTCAAGACCTATTATATGTAATACACTGTGACAGCGAAAAATTTCAACTATTTTTTCGGTTGAGATATTTTCATGGATAGAAAACATTGAAATGCTAAAATGACAGCGCTCCTGTAGACAGTTATGGACATCTCCTCAATAGTATTTGCCAAGTAAGGATCAGAGTTAGGTGAATTTTAGCCTGTATATTATTAGAAGTTTTCACTTGTGACAGAAGAAGCAAACATATGCAGGACAAAGATACAGTAGATATGATATTCAGGATGATAGATAGATAGATAGATAGATAGATAGATAGATAGATAGATAGATAGATAGATAGATAGATAGATAGATAGATGTTCTTGAATTTAACCCCCTACTGCCGCAGCCAGTTTTGGCCTTTCTGACAACGCCCCGTTTTCAAATCTGACATGTTTAACTTCAAGTGGGAATAATTATTTAATGCTTTTACTTATCCAAGCAATTCTGAGATTGTTTTCTCATGACACATTGTACTTTAGGTTAGTGGTAAATTTTTTGGAGATACTGTACATATTGGGGCAGATTTATTAATATCTTTGCACCTAAGTTCCGGTGTCTAATGCTCCTATTTCCATGGCGCATATATTGTTGGCAAAACGTATTAATGCGTGTGCCAGAAAGAACCTTGATTTGCGACGCGCTCGATACGTCGGATCACATACTTAGAAGGAAAGGAGTGGCATTCTGCTCTGGGGACATATGCATAAACTGTGCAGAGTACATCAGGGCCTTGATCACCACCTCTTGGAAGTCCAGAAATGTGTCTCTCGGGCCTGCACAATGATGTAGCGCATATGCATTGCACAGTTCCAACTGTATGATATCCAGCCTTTTGTACCACTCCCTAGATTTCCACATGACGCTATTAGACTTCAGCCTTCAGCAGTTGATCTCAGATATCAACCACTCCCATGTACTTAATATAGTCCAGGATGCAGTGTGGCTTGGGGGCTTCTGTACTGGTACAGAGGTCCTGCTATGGCCTTGTATTGTGCTCAATATAAGAACATCCCTCTTGTCCTTGTACTTGGTACACAATAGGTTGTCACTACATAATGCCCTTCTCTCGTCACTTCAGAGTGTTTGCACAAGCAGCGACCCAGGTAAACTCTGATTTATTTTCTAACAGCGCCGCATGCAGCAGTACTTCTGAAACCAAGGTAGGTAATTGCTGTAGAAATTATTCCTGTAGGGGGAGTAACCCTGGCACAGCAGTGGGTGCACCATATCTCACACAATTTTCACTCATGTGTTCTGGCACAGCTTATACAATATTCAAACCTCGTCATATTACTTGTCCGGTACTGACAGAATTGAAGCCTCCCTTTAAAATGAACCAGGGGCTTATCAGTAGAAATGCACTTCTCGGTTGTGTTAGCCTGGGAAAACTTGGGAATGAAATGACACTAGTGGACGAAGAGGATGATAGGAGGAAAGGTCAGATGCAGTGTTAGATACAAGAAAGGTGTACGCCTCCATGTCAGAAAAGTCTATGGGCCATTTTACCGACTGGCGTACAAGTTCTGCACAAAAAATTACTGCCGTACAAATTGTACTAGAAAGTTATTGGCATACAAACAGTACTAACAAATTACTGGCAAACAAATTGTAGTAAAAAATCACTAGAGTGCAAATTGTGATAAACAAATACTAGTGTAAAAATGCTAATACTAATTGTACTGAAGAAGTACTGGCGTCAACACTGGTACAGAAAAAAATATACTGGTGTACAATTTGTACTAAAAAAGTAACAGTCGTATAAACTGTAGTAAAATATTTCTGGTGTAAAGGATCTGCCAGGCACAACTTCTGTGTATACGCCCATAGGTAATCAGTCTGCACCTGAGTCTATGTCTCTGAGACTGACTCCAGCTTCCACCACTCAGGATGGCAGGCTTAGGAGTGGGAGAGCCTATAGCAGCCTGGCCAGACGGAGCTAGCTCCCGCCCTCTGTCTATTTATACCTGCCTTTCCTGTTCCTCCTTTGCTTGTGATTCTTCTCGTGTAGTTTCCTGGCCCAGCTACAGCTTCTGACTATTTGATCCTGCTCCATACTGACCCTGGCTTTCTGACTACTCTCCTGCTCTGCGTTTGGTACCTCGTGCACTCCTGGTTTGACTCGGCTCGTTCACCACTCTTGTTGCTCACGGTGTTGCCGTGGGCAACTGCCCCATTTCCCTTTGCTTTGTGTTCCCTTGTCTGTTTGTCTCTTGCACTTACTGAGCGTAGGGACCGCCGCCCAGTTGTACCCCGTCGCCTAGGTCGGGTCGTTGCAAGTAGGCAGGGACAGAGTGGTGGGTAGATTAGGGCTCACTTGTCCGTTTTCCTACCCCCGTCATTACATCTGGTGTATACATTTTGGACTAAAACATTACTGGCTTACAAATTGCACCAAAAATGAAAGAGTAATGTTTTCATGTTGGGATCGCACACGCATGTGCAATCTCTGATACAGTGCTAGAATAACGATAAAAAGTACTTAAAGGGGTTGTCTGATGCCAGAAAATGTACCTACTTGTATAGCAATTGTAAAATGCAGACACTGACTAATTTACTTTTTTTTTTTTTTGTATTTCAAATTTTTATTTTCAACAAAGATATTAGGGATACAGAAGGAAGAAAGGGCGACATGGGTACATATGTTTCAGCCATATCATAACATAACAACACTTTATTCAACAATTTTGTATGTATTTATTCAACTACTGTTGTTACTGTAACATAGCCCGTACATCTATCTAGTGTTATTGTGGCAAGATTTGCACTTAAACTTAACGCCTCTATGCGGCAGTTTCCAAAACCCCATCTCCACCCATCAGAATTTAGTCCTTATGTTTAGGAAATCACCGAAAAAGAGTAAAATACGAAGGAAAGAGAAAAACAGAAAAAGATAAAAGATCAAGGGGAAGTCTGGGAGACCTCTCTCCCCACTCTCCCCTCCCCCCCCGCAGCCCCCCAGGGAGCCAGGTAATCTAAGCACTCCCAGCGTCACCACCAGGCCGCTCGCCTATAACTCTTTTGTACCTGTCCGATCCACAAAAATCGAACCAGTAAAACCAAGTTTTCCGGAATTGACTCGCATGTTATGGAGAAGAATGAAGCAGATCCTCCATTCTCCGGATGTCGTTTACACGCTCCAACCACTGTCTAATCGAAGGGGGCTCAGAGGACCGCCAGTTTGCCGGAATACATGCCTTTAATAAATGCCTCACCAACAACTTCTTATAAGTCCCAATAGCAATGTCATGGTGGTGTAGCAAAATCCACGCCGGGTCATCCGCCATTGTGAATCCCGTAATTACAAATATGATATCTTGAACCCCTGACCAAAAGGGCCTAAGGCTTTCACAGCTCCAAAATATATGTAGAACCGTACCTTCTTCCCTCCCACATCTCCAACAGAGACAGGATAACTCGGGGAACATTTTGTGAAGCACATGTGGGACTCTGTACCAGCGGGATAGTATTTTATAGTTCGTTCCCTGATACGCATTACTGATAGAAGCTTTATGTGAAAGGAGCATGACCTTCTCTTTCTGTTCTTGCGTTAAGGAGATCTGAAGATCTCGCTCCCATTTTGCTATAAACGGTGGCGTAAAATCCTCCGCTGGAGCGATTAATAGACCATAGATATTGGACAATGCTCGTTTCACATGTCCCTTCTGTGAGCAGAGCACTTCAAACTGGGTCAGTGGGCGATTATATGTATCCGGGGTAGGCAAATGTGTTAAATGATGAGTCAGCTGTAGTGTCTGCCACTGGGATGCTATCGGCAACCCCTCAGGTCGAGAAAGTTCCTCCTCGCATAGCCACGTATTATCCCTATAGAAATTGCCAACCCTAAAATGTCCCTGCTGAAGCCAGGTCCTAAATGTCCGATCCGTTAATCCTGGCCCAAACTCTGGTGTACCCAGGACCGGTGTGAGCAGTGAAGGTGTCGACGAAATACCCTCCCGGCTCTGCATAGTCCTAAACACCTGAAGGGTTGGATACACAGTAGGGTGATCCCCCAAGGATCTCCAATGAACCATAGGTATCCAGGGCAAACATTTCAATGGAAGATCTGTAAAGCCCTGCTCCACTGCTATCCAATCCATAAATGATTCATGACGGCACCAGTCAACTACCCTAGTCAAGTGAATGGCATGATAATACTGCTCCACATCAGGCAACCCAATCCCCCCACGTCGCTTTGCCAGGACCAGAATTCTCCTCTGAAGTCTCGGGTGTTTATTGGCCCATACAAAGGAGGTAATGTAGTGATACACAGTTTTAAAAAAGGACGAAGGTAATTTAATTGGCAACGCTTGCCGGTAACTGGATGCCCAAATATTTGATCGAGTCGCGTGTCCACCTAAAGGGAAAACTAGCACGTAAGGAGTTCTCTGAGTCTTGCGGAACATTCAACGTCATCGCCTCCGACTTCTGGAAGTTAATTTTCAAATTGGATAATGAGCCATATTCCCTGAACTCCTGCATTAGATTGGGCATAGCAATGTGGGGAGAAGTCACAAAAAACAGCAGATCATCTGCATATGCAGCTACTTTAAAAACTTTACCTTTTAAAGTTAAGCCACTCACGTTAACATTACTTCTAATTTTACACAAAAAAGGTTCCAGGGCCAAAGCAAAGAGCAGGGGCGAAAGAGGACACCCCTGTCTCGTGCCATTATGAAACATAAACGGCGAAGAATAAGTACCATTCACTCTCACAGAAGCCGAAGGCGACGAGTACAGAGCCCCAACCCAGGAGCGCATGTTAGGTCACAAGCCCACATGTTCCAGAGTTCCAAGTAAAAATGGCCACCCGACCCGATCAAAAGCCTTCTCCGCATCTGTTGATAAGATAACAACGGGATTTTTCTGTGTATTGGCCCAGTGGACGAGATTGAGAGCGTTAGTCGTGTTATCTCTTGCTTCCCGAGATGGAATGAAGCCTGTTTGTTCTTTGTGAATCAGAGTGGTCATCACTGGGGCTAGCCGATTTGCCAATATCTTAGAAAATAGTTTTAGGTCTACGTTAAGCAGAGATATCGGCCTATAACTCGCACATGAGGATGGGTCCTTGCCATCTTTTGGGATAACCACTATGGTAGCCCTCAATGAATCTGAAGGGACTGAGCTGCCTGATGATACCGCGTTAAGAGCCCCCAGGAAGCCATCCGCCAACTGGTCCAAGAACAATTTATAGTAACCAATCGTCAGTCCGTCAGGGCCCGGAGCCTTCCCTTTCTTAGTGTCTTGCATCGCCCTTGTTAGTTCGTCTAGAGTTATTGGGTGATCTAGTGCAGTGCAAGCCTCTTCAGGCAGTTGTGGGAGACCCGAGGAGGATATATACTCCTGTACGGCTTCCCTAGTGGTAGGAGAATGTGGTGTTAGTTGGTAGTGTCAGGGATCATTACTATGTATATTGTCTGAAAAATATTATCCTCACACATATGTATATACATTTCAGTTCTTTGTGTAATATACTGATATATATAACAAGTTCTTTGTTCATGTCGGACACACCTATGGAAGACACCGCCCCCTGGAATGCAAAGAGGAGTGTGCAGAAGAATGTATAGGAAAAGTTGGGGAGCTAATAGAATTTAAGGAAGTCCCACATCTATAGGGAGGGGCATGTGTCTTCTCTGTGTGTGTTTCTTTGTTCTGAATAAAGTGCAGTTCCTCCTGGCTGACATTGAAGCTGTACCTCAGACATTTGTGTGGTGTACTTCTCTCCAGGCATGCCTTCAGCTTTCAATTTACAGAGGTGGTTATTCGGTGTGAAATACGGACCTGACATTTGGTGCCGAAACCCGGATCTCACTCGAGGAAAAATCAAAATCCGGACAGTTGACAATCACAGGGTGAAACAGAGGACTCAAAGTTGCCCACTGAAGGAATTTGATCACCTCCGCAATAACACGGTAAGCGAATTGATTTTATAAATCTTCGTCTTATCTGTGTTAGTGGGCAGTCTTGTAGCGATCTGTAGAACCCTTTTGTTGATTTCCTGGACTATCTCAGGCGACAGAGGTGATATTTTCCGCTGTGAGGTAAAAAACCTGTGAGACCTTAGTCGCGCCCGACTAACCATCCTCTGGGTAATTAGGGACTAGATAGAAAATACGCGGACACAATATATATATGTGTGATAAGTCGTGGATAGTATTATAACCTGTCTTATACAGGGGCACGCGGGCATAAGTACATGTGTGATAAGTCGTGGATAGGCACGCGGGCATAAGTACATGTGTGGTGAGACGCGGGCACGCGGGGTGCAATGATGCACTGATAAGACGTGTGATAAGACGTGAGACAAAAACACTGATAAGTCGTGTGATAAGGCATATGCGGGGTGTATAAACTGAAAAAATTAAAATAAAAAAATAAAACTGTTAAGTCGTGTATTAAATTGTAAGTAATATAGTGGCCAGACAAGAGAGTTGTAGACCGAAAATTGTTATATAAGTTACGTGTATAATATAGACTGTTAGAATGGATGGTTT
Organism: Rhinoderma darwinii; assembly: GCF_050947455.1. Lineage (NCBI taxonomy): Eukaryota > Metazoa > Chordata > Amphibia > Anura > Rhinodermatidae > Rhinoderma > Rhinoderma darwinii. The sequence goes on along the minus strand of NC_134691.1, from coordinate 264,148,352 downwards.
ACGGTCCATATTCAAATCATCAGTATCACCCGATCCTATTCATGATTTGGTGAAGTGAATGGAAGTTAAGAATAAGAAAGGTATTGTATGTTATATGTATTAGAAAACACAGGACCAGCCGACGCCCGGTAATGGCTTCCGTACCTCATGTTGAGTGTGTCCTCATTGTTGGGGGGAACCCCCCCCCCCCTCACAGCTGCGCACTGTGTTTCCAATGGGAGAGGCTGCCCCCCCCCCCTGCCCCTGATGTGGCCACGCCCGGCCCAACCAAATCAGTATGAAATAATCACCTTGTTAATTTTGTCATTTGTAGTGTTTTTTCTATTTACAGAAGTTCCAGTCTAGTTCACTGATGAAGCAACACGTCATCATAATATAGAGATGGTGGCCGACAGATTGTACGGTTACAAATTATATGTTTGATGTTTTGAACGTAGATAATTCCTATACAATGGTGTGATGAATGATTGCAGATACGTATGTTGTTTTGCCGACATTGAAAGTGTTAAGATTGTGAGACTAGAAGTTGTGAGAAATGAGTGTGTGACCCCCCTCCCTCTCCCCTGTAGTGTGCTGTGTTTGGGAGGAGGAGGGGGGCTGACTGGGTGCAGTCTGCAGGGCTGATGGGACAAAGGGATTTCAATATGCACTGCTGAGATATATATATATCAGTAATGTCTACAGACCTAAATAAATTTCTTCTCTTTTGCGCATGCGCTGTTGTTTATAAAAGTTACGATATTTATGTGTTCTGATGTGATCAGATTTCATGTGTTTTGATGTTAATTCAGATGTATTAAACTTTAGATACTGTGAGACACAGGGTTTTGAAAATGTATGTGCCCCCACCGTTCCCTATTTATATATACAGTTTATTGGTTTGCAGTAATTAATGTTATCAGAGATAATATTTTTTTTGTTTTATTGAATAACTAACTACAATTGTTTTGTTTTTGATTTCACACATGAGTTATGTCATTGTAAAGATCAAATGTATTTTCGTTAGGAAAAAGTCATTTTTGTTTCAGGCTGTTGTACATTACAGGGGGTTAAATTAGTGTTATGTTGAGATGTAGTTTTGAACTCTGCTACATTACTTTCGCAGAGTCCACAAAGGGGGGAAGGGTGAAGGAACTGATCAGGTACAATTTTGGTTTGATCAGGTACAATTTTGGTTTGTTTTGAGTTAATTAATTTGGTTTCAGAAGATCTAAAAATGTGTAAGAGACCCCAATGAGTAATCCAGATTAAATGTGTATGAGAGTAACCTACATTTTGAGGTTTGTGTAGATGGTTGTGTAAGAGACCATCCCCCTCCAGCAAATTTACACAGGAGGCAGAGATGATGTCACTCAAACGAGTCTTTATGGATTTAGATGAGGGAGAAGGCAAAACAAAAATTGTCTGGACATTGTTAATTTGATGTAAAGTTTTTAGGAATGTTTTCTTTTTATTTGTTTTTGTATTAAGCAAGTATTTGCAGAACCTGATAAAAGTGAGATTCTCAAAGTGCTCGTGATTATCAGATGAGTGTGGAGAAGTGTATAACATTTGGTTTTATTTTAGAGAATGAAGACGCCACCCCTTTGAGATGTTCTATCTATATGTGACATGAGTTTTTAATGTAAATTTGTAATAAAGAGATATTTTATTATACAATATGTGCAAGACAGGATACGATGCACCAGGTAAATTACCCAGAAACCACTCTCACCTTCTTGTTCATCTCAAGGAGCGGAGCTGGAGGTGCTCGCTGAGGCTTGTAACCTGGCAGAAGGTAAGACGGCCGACATTTACACTGACTCTAGGTACGCTTTTGGCATCGCCCACAATTATGGGCCCATTGGTAGTAGGAACTTTATTGGCTCATCGGGTAAGCCAATTTAGAGAGCGAGAGAAGACAGACCTGACAACAAGAGTATGTGCGGCCAGGTGTCAGTAAATTGGCTTGTCCCTGAATACAATAATGTCACCACTAGGTTTGTAGCAGCCGGCATTATGTGCGCACGGCATGACATAGGTAAAACATAAAAGGTACCTGTGAAAAGTGCAGCCCGGCCAGATTACCTGTCCCAGCGACTGCAGAACATACAACTACCCGAGGTAGAAGTGTATGACAAAGTGCTCATGTGTGTAGACCTGTTCTCAGGAGAATCAGTTTGTAAGTTTTAGTTACTGACCAGTGTGAACGTTTCATGTAAAGATGCTATTTGTTAATGTTTTTCTTCAAATTAATTATTTGATTAAGATCTAATTGGTATGTCCCAGGTTTTACAGCTGTCGCTGCTAAATTCTGTTAGAGCTGTTTGATTTGCCTAAAGAACAGTCCTGGCAGACCGGTGCCAACCTTATCATACCCGCCTCCCACGAAGAGAACCGATCTTGAGAGGCCTTCCCAGGTAGAACGAACCAGATTAGAGTAAGAAAAATTGGTTTGAGACACTTGTCAGATAAACATGTGGAATCTGTGTATGTTTCTGTGAAGTGGAGATGTTCTAGGCAATCAGCTGAGATCAAGGTACAAATCCTGCTGAAAGGGTATCACTAAGTGCAAATGAAATGTACCCAATAAGTTACACATCTTCTAGGTGCCCTGTCCATTGGAACAGAGAAGTTTTTCCTTTTTTATATATATATATATATATATATAAAGGTGTTTGATGTTATTTAAGGGCCTGACATTATTGTATGTACTTAGAACAACGTTTATAGCGTATGCGGATGATGTTATCACCAGATTAGTATTTATTTTAACAATTGCAAGAGTTGGGGGTCCCCAGCAAGTGCCAGTAAATATGAACTAAAAGACTTTTAACACGATGAACTCCATCACTGAGATGCGGCAGGCACAGCCTGAGCCAGTACAACGCGTTTATCATGAACTGACGGCAATGTCACAATTCTAAGCGGCCGCCCAGACAAGTAACTTGCCAGAGGAAGAGTACAGATGCGGAGGGTTTGATAGTCACAGTACAGCTCCACTAATCCGCCTACGTGGGATCTCACCCCAGGCTCACAACATGAGGTGCTATGTACAGCCTGATGACGTAAACCAAAGGAGACGGTGTCGGACAGATGAGAAGGACCAAACCAAGTCCTGATGACATCAGCAAAGTAAAGACCAAAGACCTGAGTGAATCCGTCAGCAGGATCAAGTGTTTTGATAATTAAGTGACCAGGAGGGGGTAATAATAACTCCCCCACTGGACACCAACGTAGTCTGACTCCACAATTGTGTGGGTTACCCTGAGGGTGACAGTCAGTGAAGAGCAGAAGACAGGAAAAGAAGAAGATGATGGTGTACAGGACTGGCAATGAACTGATGGGACCCGAGACCTGAGGGTGATAGCATGAGATTGGTGATAGCATTATGTTATTAGCTGAGGCCCTATTGTTTATAATGTCTGAGGTTTATAATTATAATGTGTGTAAATATGCCACGGTGCTGCAAATTACAATCTGAGGAGTTTTATGTGAAGGTGTGAGGTGAAGGTCACTGTGCTGCCCATGACCTGTCATATCTGCAGGGGTAAAGTCCCATTAGGACAGTAAGTGATAGTGCGACAATTATTACTGTTAATAAAAATGTAGACCGGATTAATATATATATATTACAACCAGCAGTGGTTTGTAGATTATATCAAGACAACCATCCTGTATCCAGAGGAGAATAGGGACAGTTAGGACCACTCCGACACCTTGGAAGTCCAGGTACAAAGGGGGGTTACTCATCAGGAGTAGCTCGTCTCAAGTTGGTGAAGAAATCCAAAACCCCTACCCGCCTGGTTCGAGTGGTCAGTGGTAGGTTGCTAGGCAAGACTCAGGGATAGAATAATATTTTTAAGGGGGACTGTCAGGGATCATTACTATGTATATTGTCTGAAAAATATTATCCTCACACATATGTATATACATTTCAGTTCTTTGTGTAATATACTGATATATATAACAAGTTCTTTGTTCATGTCGGACACACCTATGGAAGACACCGCCCCCTGGAATGCAAAGAGGAGTGTGCAGAAGAATGTATAGGAAAAGTTACAGCTGGGGAGCTAATAGAATTTAAGGAAGTCCCACATCTATAGGGAGGGGCATGTGTCTTCTCTGTGTGTGTTTCTTTGTTCTGAATAAAGTGCAGTTCCTCCTGGCTGACATTGAAGCTGTACCTCAGACATTTGTGTGGTGTACTTCTCTCCAGGCATGCCTTCAGCTTTCAATTTACAGAGGTGGTTATTCGGTGTGAAATACGGACCTGACAGTAGAGCGAGGAGTAAAACTCCCTAAATGAACGGGCAATCTCCCTCGGCGATGTGACCTTCACCCCTGCGCTAGACGTAAGATGTGGAACACATGTGGAGGCCCTCTGGGTTCTCAGAGCGTTTGCCAGTATCTTCCCGGGTTTATTTACATACTCATAAAATATTCTCCGGCATCTAACCAATGCGGCTTTAGCCTTAATTTCATAAAGTGATCTTGTCAGGTCCGTATTTCACACCGAATAACCCCCTCTGTAAATTGAAAGCTGAAGGCATGCCTGGAGAGAAGTACACCACACAGATGTTTGGTACAGCTTCCCTCTCTGTCAGGAGGAAGACTGAAAACTTTTTATTCAGAACAAAGAAACACAGAAAGAGACACATGCCTCCTCCCCAGAGATGTGGGAGTGCCCAAGCCCCCACCAGTTTCTCAGACTCACTCTTCTTGCATTCCAGGGGGCGGTGTCTTCCATAGGTGTGTCCGACATGAACAAAGAACTTGTTATATATGTCAGTATATTACACAAAGAACTGAAATGTATATACATATGTGTGAGGATAATATTTTTCAAACAATATACATAGTAATGATCCCTGACAATCTAAGTTCCTCCCGAAGGGTCAGCAAGACATCCTTAGTTTCTGGTGTTTGGCGTTGTTTATGTTTGACCTCTACTTCGCTAATCCTAGTCAACAGGTCGCTCATGTTTGCCATTCTCTCTCTCTTGAGCCGCGCACCCCATTTGATGAAAAAACCTCTTGTATAACATTTATGGGCCTCCCATAGAGTGAACGGATTCGACACTGAACCGGTGTTAGTAGAGAAGTACAGCTCCAGTTCACAGCGAATTTCAGATTGAGCTTCAGGGTGGTGAAGTAAAAACTCATTAAGTTTCCACTGGCCCTGCGACTGAGAAAACGGAGCAAAAGAGAGAGAGAGCGCTATGGGCGAATGCTCTGATAAGGGGGATGAATGAATGTCCGCCCCCCCCCCCCCCACTCTATCAAGATGGAAGTGGCTGATGTAAAAGTAATCTATCCTGGAAAACATATCGTGTGTAGCTGAGTAATATGAATAGTCTCGATTTCCCGGGTACAGAGTCCTCCACACATCCACTAGTTTGTAATCATGAATAATTTTCCTAATGGACCGAAGTTGAGAGTACGGAAAATGAGAGGCACCCCTGGAGACATCTAGATGAGGTTCCAAAGCCACATTAAAATCTCCTCCAACTACGGTCAGGCCTTCCCCAAAAGACTGGAGTTGTTCCAGATAATCAGCAATTGCTGCTGACTGCCCCGTGTTCGGCAAATATAGATTAGCCAACGTGACGACCTGTGAGAATAGAGTGTCTTTGACAAACAAAAATCTACCCTGAGGGTCCGCTTGAGAATCAATGAATGACCAAGGCACATTTTAAGCGATGAGAATACTCACCCCCTGAGATCTAGAGTCCTCTGAGCACCCATGATAGCAGTAAGGAAATCGCTTATTGGAAAGCTTAGGTACCTTATCTTTCCTGAAGTGTATCTCTTGGAGAAACGCTACCTGGGTTCCAAGTCTCCACAGCTCCGTCAAAATCATGGAGCGTTTCTCAGGCGTCCTCAAGCCCCGGACATTATAGGAGATTAATTTCACGTCCGTGTTCATGGTTCCCGAAAGCTGCGAGGAAGGAAGCAAAAGGGAGACTGAGAGGAAAAGAAAGCGGAGAAGAAAAATAGGAAGAGAACTAGGGACAGACAAGTAAATAAAGGGGGTCAGGAAAAACTCTAAGGAAAGTCCTAGGAACCGAGACACCCCAGTGGGAATACCTAAGGTGGGGAGTTAGTAAGGTATCTAAGGAAGTGGAGTCCACCACCCGTGTTATCATTTATAAAAATTACACCATCAGCGATCATCAGCACCCATTCAAGAAAAAATCTACCTGTTGTCTATAAAGTAACTCTGGTAGGTAAGACCAGTACACAACATATAGTAACCGAGGTCTAGGGCTGCCCAGTAGCGACCCGAGGTCAATCTCCCCATAAGAGTCACGTGACTCGCACCATCAACCCCCGCAACTCCATGAGGAATCCGTAACCCTTTGCTTAACCACGTAACATCAGATATAACCCGGATCAGCCCCCGAACCCCACCCCAGTGGATCCCCGAAGATCCCTTACTCATTCAAGGTAGTATGCAAAGTTATCCACAACCTAGAGAATTTGTGTCAACCAGCAATAACTCTCAGCTGACATATCTTAAGCAGTTTAAGGAAACTATTACTCAACTCTACATTGGGACTCATAGTACAGCAATATTCTACCCAACCTGCTAGCAATACGATCATGTAACCACACATCATAATCGGGGAAAAAACCTGGAGTGCCAAACATAAACATGACTCCACACCTGGTCAAGATTCTCACGATGCCATATTATTTTTTCATGGCAGCTGCGGCCTTGCCGGTCTGATGCACTGCGGCCTGGGTCGGAGAGGATCCACAGGGCGGTTCCTTCCGCGTCTAGATGGACGATAGCTCAAGGATGCAGCAATCCAATCCCGAACGGTACTCGGCGGGACTTCCAGCAGGACAAAAAGGGCGGGCAAGTCCTGCGGCGAATGTACAGCAATCACTGAGCCTTGTTTCTTGACGATAAGGTGAAATGGAAACCCCCACATATATGTTGCATCAGCTTCTTTGATTATATCCAGCACTGGTCGCAACACCCGTCTCATGTGCAAGGTACGAGCCGACAGATCAGGCATAATATGAATTTCAGCCCCTCGAAACTTCACCTGACCCATAGTACGCATTTTACGCATTAAGGCTTTTTAGAGTGAAATAATGGATCCGACACACAATGTCCCTAGGTCGATCTGGATCTGCTGACATGGGACCCAACGCTCTATGTACACGATCCAGCTCAATATGGTTGTCCAGAGGGTCTCCCAAAATACCATTAAACAGTTCCACAACCACAGCGCGTATGTTATTTCCTTCCTTATCTTCTGGCAGGCCTCGAATACGTACATTATTGCGCCTATTTTGGTTCTCTAGATCATCGTGGTCCAGCACCATTGCCTGTATTAATGATTGTTGCGAGCGCATTTGGTCTTCCAACCTATCTAATCTGCTGCCATGAGTAGTTGTCTGCTGCTCAATGGCTGAGACCCGAGAGCACATCTGCTCCACCGTGCGGTTCACCTCCTCCAAGCACGTACGCTGCATTTTTTCTATCCTCTCTAGCATATTATCAAAAAAGTTCTGAGATGGGAGATGTTTAAGGGCCTCCGCCAGGTCCAGTCTAGTCAGGAGTGGGGAGACAGGGCCCGGAGACCACGATCCTCCATGAGGGGATCTCTCTGAGCCTGGACTGATAGCTGGGGTAGTCGTCAGGGGCTTGGCTGAAGTGGACGCACCTGATACAGAACTGGAGCGAGCCGAGGTCATCGCTGCCATGTTGGATTCCTCCTGTGTCTGTGAGACGCGTGGCCGCAAGAAACGGGACAGCGAAGATGCCGGTGTGGTCTTATCTGTAGCTTTCAGAGACTTCCCCCGGGGCATACCGCGATGATTCAGGGTGCATGCAGGTTGCTGATATGGTAAATGACACGGGTAAAGTCACGGTCGGCGGGAGCTCCTCAGAATGCGTCCTTCTTCCTCACATGCCGAGACCACGCCCCCACTTACTAATATACTTAATTTTCAAAACTGCACAGATGTCCAGATTTGCATGCCCTGTCGTGGTCCTGGAAGTGGAGCTTTTCCTCTTAGCTGTGACGTATTCACAAAGCCTCAGGATGCAAGGAGCTCCCACCCCACGTCTGTGCGCTCGTGACGTGACGGACTTGGCTTACATAATGAACCGAGCCAGGCAGCCAGCCCCTTCTTTGTGATTGCTGGAAGACAGTATCCCCCTGTCTAGTCTGCAAGCATCCTTCCTTCTCCTGCTGTCCTTATTACCTGTTATCTCCCTTTTCCCCCTTGACTGTTAGCAAGGAGCTATCCTCTCTCAGTGTGAGCCGTCCTTATTACAAGGGGCTACTATCTTCCAGCCATGACAGAAAAACAGTCTGGCTTATCTAACAAACTGAGCCAGGCAGCCAGCCCATTCATCACGTCACCGACACATAGAGAAGAGGAGGGTGCTACTGTGTCGGCGCGTCACAGCTAAGGGGAGGAACTCCACTTCAGGGACCACCACAGGGCATAGAAATCTGGACAACTGTGCAGTTTTGAAAATTAAAGTATATTAAGTGTCTGAATTTTAAATTTGCTAAACAATCAAGAAAATTTTCTGGCGTCGGACAACCCCTTCAAACAATACAAAATTATATTGACACAATAGAAACCCATATGGTCACTACATAATACAAGCACTCATTGAACACAGGCATGAATACATACACACATCCACTACCTAAATGCACTTACGTATTAAAGACACACGGACTATGTACATACGGGCACACACACTACATACATACATACATACATGCATGAACGCACTATTTTAACGACAGCTTCTCACCTCTTTCCTCCTAATGGAATTGGTGCACAGTGAATCGAAGTGCGCTTTGCAGCCCATTGCAAATCCTGTTGTAGCAGCAGTAGGGAAGAGGTGAGGGGCAGGTCACACATGGTAATGTGGACGGGATCTATTCTGAAAATGAAACGGCTTTATGTATTTATTTATTTAAAGATTGTATTAACAGAAAATGAAAACATCAGAAACGTTGTCAGAGTCATCCACTAACATCACTTATTCTTGGCTGTTCCACCACTGATGGTTTCCTGGGTCCCTGTTGCTTCTTTTTTATAACTTGGTCTCATAGTGTATCGTCTATAACATTGTCTGTCACATTACCAAAGCGTGATGTGATATTGTTAACGACGACAGACTTGACCACAAAGCCCCCTGTAGACGGTGCCATGCACAGCCCCCTGCAGATGATGCCACACACAGACCCCTGTAGACGGTGCCACACACAGCCCCCTATAGACGGTACCACATACAGACCCCTGTAGATGGTGCCACACACAGCCCCCTGTAGCTAGTGCCACACACAGCCCCCTGTACATGGTGGCACACACAACCACCCTTAGATAGTACCACACAGAGCCCCCTGTAGATGGTGCCACACACAGACTCCTGTAGACGTTGCTACACACAGCCCCCTGTAGACTGTGCCACACACAGACCCCTGTAGATGGTGCCACACACAGCCCCCTGTAGATAGGGCCACACATAGCACCCTGTAGATGGTGGCACACACAACCACCCTTAGATAGTGCTACACACAGCCCCCTGTAGATGGTGCCACACACAGCCCTCCTAGTGGATGGTGCCACACACAGCCCTCTGTATATGGTGTCATACAAAGCCCCATGTAGATGGTGCCACACACAGCCCCCTTGTAGATTATGCCACACACAGCCCCCCTTGTAGATTATGCCACACACAGCCCCCCTTGTTGATCATGTAGATAGTGCCCCATAGCCCCCCTTGTAGATAGTGGATAGTGCCACACACAACCCCCCTTGTAGATGGTGCCACACAAAGCCCCCTGTAGATGGTTCCACACACAGCCCCAATGTAGATGGTGCCACAAACAGCCCCCTTGTAGATGTTTCGCCACAAGGAGGCATAACAAGAGAGCCATAACTTTTTCATTTTTTTAATTGATTGAGGGGTGTGCAGGCTTATTATACCATTTTTTGGTATATAGAACTTTTTGATCACTTTTTATTAAAAAATTTTGACAGCTAAGGTGTCCAAAAAACAGCGATTTTAGCGGTTGCATTTTTTTTGGGCGTGTTAAATAATGTTATATTGTAATAGTTAGGACTTTTAGGAATGCAGGGATACCAATTTTGTTTATTTTTTACATTACTTTATATGAAAAATGGGAAAAAGGGGATTTTTTTGAACTTTGAATATATATATTTTTTTACTACTAAAAACTTTATTAAACTTTGTTTTGCACATTTCATTAGTTCCCTTGGGGACTTACCCGTGATCGTTAGATTGCTGGTACAATACACCGTAATACTTATGTATTGCAGCATATTGCAATTTTTACAGTGGCTTAAAGAGACTCTGTCACCACATTATAAGTGCCCTATCCCCTACATAAGGAGATGGGCGCTATAATGTAGGTGACAGCAGTGCTTTTTATTTAGAAAAACTATCTATTTTTACCACGTTAGGAGCGATTTTAGCTTAATGCTAATTTGTTTCTTAATGCCCAAGTGGGTGTGTTTTTACTTTAGACCAAGTGGGCATTGTACAGAGGAGTGTATGATGCTGACCAATCAGCCTCATGCACTTCTCTCCATTCATTTAGTCAGCGCATAGTGACACTGCATTATTCAATATGTGCCGTCTTATACTGACATATTAACATTACTGAAGTGTTTAGACAGTGAATAGACATTCCTTCCAGCCAGGACGGGATGTCTATTCACAATCCCTGCACTTCGTTAACGTTTAACATAAAGCTAAAATCGCTCCTAACGTGGTAAAAATAGATTGTTTTTCTAAATAAAAAGCACTGCTGTCATCTACATTACAGCGCCAATCTCATTATGTAGGAGATAGGGCACTTATAATGTGGTGACAGAGTCTCTTTAACAGACGCAGAGTGAAGGCAGACCTGGGGCCTTAATTAGGCCCCTGGGCTACCATGACAGCCATCGGACCCCACCATTGAGCCGTGGGGGAGGGGGGCAATGAGCTGTCGGAGGAGGCCGTCCCCCTCTTCTTAACACCTTAGATGCAGCGGTCGCAATTAACCGCGGCGTTTATGGGGTTAAATGGCCAGGAACAGAGCGATCAATTGTTAATACGATCATTCTTCCCCATACATTCTGCACCTTGTTAGTCTTGTGTTGATGAGTGCACTTTACCTGAAACTGGCATTTTATCATTAAAACAGTGGAGCTGTTTTTTGAACACCCTCCATCAGTGATACGTCATCTTCCTGTCCCAGATTATTTATGACAACTCAACTGGAGACACTAACATATCTACAATCCTACTTGCCCCATTCATTCTATGCCGTAACTTTTGGAGATATATGATTGTGCACATAGTGTAGCACCAAGCACTTTTTGTGCTCCTGCCGTCTGATCTGACAGCGCACCGACTATGCATCAAAGCCAGGGAACACGCTGCTTGGTCCGCATAGCGACTCTATGTCACCACCACAGTCCCGCCACCGTCCAGGGAAGTAGAGCTACTTTTGTGCTTAAGCCGCGCCTACTCTGCTGATAATTGGACATAAAGGGGAGGTGTGTGAATGTCGTGGGGGTATTTAACAGCGGAAACGCTGAGAGATCGTGGCCAATACCAACTCCAAATGCATCCCGTTACTATATCAGTTTGCCTCCTGTTGAACCAGTTAATAATGCTGGCGAAACATGGAGAGGCTAGATTATAGGGATATATTAACTACAGGACTCAGACTCAAATAAACCAGGGGTCGTTTTTTTCAGAGCGCCTGAATAGCCTTTGGTTGGTTACTATTAAGGACAGTACTTATACAGGGGAAGAGAGTCCCCTATAGCCTAACGTCCATAGGGGCGTATCTTTAGGAGGACAGATACTACTCTGTTTGAGAGACGACTGCATGATATAGCATTGCCATACTTTTATGTCCTGAACTACAGTATCCATTAAAACACCAACATCACAGTATTTTTTAACAACTGACTAAAACTTTTGCACAGTACTGTGTGTATGCAAATTTGTATGTATATATGCATTTCGAAACTAGGACACGTTCTGTCCACTAGAGGAAACTATTTTAATATTCCTGCTCCATCTATACACAACAAGTAAGTGCCTACTTTTAATTGCTAACAACTTGTCACTTAGAACTAACAAGTTATCTGTGAAATGACACCAAAAAACAGATAAACTCTGGAGCATGTAGCAATTGAACTGCTCCAAATTCAGCTTCTATATGGACAGTTTCATGGCTGGGCCGCATTGTCATGTCAGAATATGTTGGACCAGTCCAGCACTGTGGGGTAAATTTATTAACATTTCCATGCCAGTTTTTTGGTGGTAAAAAAATAAAAAAATTAGAGTTACAATTTGGGTAATATTGCAACTTTTTGGCAGTTTATGCCACTCACGACACGTTTGAAAAAGTTGGTGGAACTTAGCATAAAGGAGGCGGAGCAGACAAATTTACTATAATTTATGCCAGAAACTTGCGTAAGTTACAGAGAAAACCTATTCCAGCTTTAGCTTTGTTGTCCCAATCGAACAAAAAAAAATTCTAAACAAAAACATGTACCCATCTCACCTCTCCACTGCATCCCCGCAGCACCCCATGGCAGATACGAGGTACTGACGCTGGGTAGCACTCAGGACATTTAGTACCGTCTATGCACGTTGGTCTGCTGTGACAGCCTGAGGGGATGGGGGAGAAGCGGAGCGGTGAGGTGAGTAGTTTTTTTTTTTTTTAAGTCCAATCACGGGGTGGTAGAAGAGAGATGGGGCCCAGCCAACGTAACATCTGTAGCTTATCTAACAATTAGCACAATTTGGTAAATCCACATGATACAATTTAAGTATGACAATTCTAAATGAAAACGATTGTTTACTTAGTCTGAGAATATATGTTTTAAGACAAGCAAAAATTATATAGCTAAAAAACCTCCCCTGCATTCATCTATTATTCTGACATTAAAGAATTTTCCACTACTACTCGCTCTTAATGGACAGAAAATCGTTCAATTGCCTTCTTTGAATTATTCCATATGCTTTTACATAATAGGGTCCAAATAGAATTAGTTGCAAATAATTTATACACATTCCTATTCACAGCTTGACATATTAGCATAAAATGTAATTGTAGCATGATATTCAAAAGTGTGATCTTGTTTCTCAGTCTATTACTACTAAATAATTTATGCTGGAACTGTATGAAAAGTACAATATGCAGAGACGCATAGAGAGAAACATGCCCACTGAGCACACAGTAGTTGAACAAATGTGGACATAGCAAAGTTATAAAGTTATACTTGACCATCTTTAAAAAAAACGTAGTATCTGCATTTTCTATGCCAGAATGATGTCAATTCATTTAAAAATTATATTGTGTTATTTTTTTATTTGTACTCTATTAATCAGCAAAACATAAAGTGTCCCCTAAAATAAAATTTAAATAAAAACTTCACACTGCACCTTTGTGAAGATTTTCCCTTTAAAGCTTAGTCGTTTGTGCTACAGACATCTCTTTCCTCCTAATTCACAAAACAGATTTTTTTTTATTATTGCCTGCCATGTTACAGATAAAGTAAAACTGCAGCCCAGTCCCTGGTCACTGTATCTATGAGCCTGCCTGCTCACATCATACTTAGCTGCCCTCTCACAGAGAGCAAAACAGAGAGATGCCTGCTTTAATCAGTGCCGATGCTGCTGTGATTACATAACTTTATTAGCTAGTAACTTCCTTCAGGTGACACAGACAGCTTGTAGTTCCATGTTTGGGTAAGATATTTTTTAATTTCTTTTAATTATATAGCGCCAACACATTCCGCAGCTATGTGCAGAAGTTGTTATCACTCATCATCCCCAGTGGGGCTCATAATCTAAATTCCCTATCTGTATGTTTTTTGGAGTGTGGTGGAAAAAACGGAGTACCCGAAGGAAACCCACACAAACATGTGGAGGACATTCAAGTTATTTAGCTATATCTCTATCCCCCCTTCCTTGAGACAACGTCAGAAGCGTCTTACCTGGGCTAAGGAGAAAAGGACTGGTCTGTTGATTAGCGGTCCAAAGTCCTGTTTTCAGATGAAAGTAAATTCTGCATTTCATTTGGAGAGGCACTCAATACAAGTTGCTTGCGGTCCAGCGTGAAGTTTCCATTGTCAGTGATGGTTTGGAGAGCCATGTCATCTGCTGGTGTTGGTCCACTGTGTTATATCATGTCCAGAGTCAACGCAGCCGTCTACCAGGAAATTTTAGAGCACTTCATGCTTCCCTCTGCTGACAAGCTTTATGGAGATGCTGATTTCATTTTCCAGCAGGACTTGGCACCTGCTCACACTGCCAAAAGTACCAATACCTGGTTTAATAACCACAGTATCACTGTGCTTGATTGGCCAGCAAACTCACCTGACCTAAACCCCATAGAGAATCTATGGAGTATTTTCAAGAGGAAGATGAGACACCAGACCCAACAATGCAGACGAGCTGAAGGCCGCTATCAAAGCAACCTGTGCTTCCATAACACCTCAGCAGTGACACAGGCTGATCGCCTCCATGATACTCCACATTATGCAGTAATTCATGCAAAAGGAGCCGCGACCAAGTATTGAGTGCATATACTGTACATACTTTTCAGTAGGCCAACATTTCGGTATTAAAAATAATTTTTTAAATTGGGCCTATTTAATATTCACATTTTCTTAGACAAAAGTTTGGGTTTTCATTAACTGTTGATAATCATCAACATTAAAATAAAAACATGCTGGAAATAGATCACTCTGTGTGTAATGAATCTATATAATATATGAGTTCCATTTTCAATTGAATTACTGAAAAAAATTGACTTTTTGATGATATTCTAATTCATAAAGAAGGATATGTACTTTGCCCCTGAAATGTATTTTATATCATGTTGCTAGCTAAGGTTTGTTCCTAAACAGTATTCTCTGAATATCAATCAGAGTGCTGGCCTCCTTACCAGGACTTCAATACCACCCTGAGATAAGACGGCCAAGTTTCCTGGAAACAGACTTGAGGTTCTGGCAACATCAACTTGTAAATAAGAATGATTTGTTATAAGTACGCATTTCTTATAGGGCCAATAACTTGTAAGGCGGTTCCTCTTAAAGTCAATCTTTAGGTCTTCTGTCTAACTCTTGACAGGATCTCTGTGGCCATGTCTTTTTTTTATTTATTACGTCTCTCTATCTCTCTCTCTTAACTTATTATTGTAAATTTTCTTTCTAATAAAGATTTAATTTAATTTCACTGTGAGACAAGAGAGTTTCTTTATGATTTCCTTATCACACTAAAGCTGTCAGGGTGTTATTTTTTTATTTGTGCTCTATAAGTTAGCAAAACATTAATAAGAGTCCCCTAAAATAAATTGTACCTCCAGTTTAAAATGAAAACTTCACAGTGCTCTTAAATCCATGTGAACAGTACCTGTGTGAAGATTTTCCCTCTAAAGCTCAATAATTTGTGTTACAGACATCTCCTTCCTCCTACTCTGTCCCATATTAAAAAGAATAGAGTGTGCAACCTGAAAGTGTTTGAAGCTAATAAACAGCATAGAGCACTCAATTTAAGAAAGTTTTACGTGGATCACTCGAGATACACTTTAAAACATTATAATGAGATACTAAAGCAAAGCTGCGGGGTACAACTGAATCAACTTTACTGCCCTCAAAGAGTTCAATTGGTGGAGGGTGCAAAATCATCATTGTTAAATATATGCAAATGAGGAACCCCACATCTCAGTAAGCAACGTTGACAAATTTGAAGAAGGTGCAGCCATCCAAATTTAAAATGAGTCTAGGGGGTTATATGAGCCTTTTGGCACATCTTATTTATGAAAATTCTCCAACTGGTGGAGTAGTTGCTCAAATCAACCTGTCAGGCTACTCTTCATGGTCTGCCTCTGTGTGTATTGTGACTGGCGCTATCTACAGAGGGCATTGTAACTGGCGCTATCTACAGGGGACATTGTGACTGGCGCGATCTACAGGGGGGATTCTTAGTGTGTGTGGTGTTTTACTTTACATTGTTTGACACAATTTAATTCATGGGGACAGAGTATGGTGCTATTATATTCAGGGGCACGGTGTATACTACTATTGTATTCAGGGGCGGAGTGTGTGATACTATTATATTCAGGGGCATAGAGTGTGGCACCATGATAATTTTATCTTCGTTTATAGGTCTGGAAATGTTGGAAAAGTGAGCTTCCGAAGACATCTGAGCGGCAAACTCTGCAGAAATAGACTGTGGCCAGGAGAAGTCATCATAGAGGTCTGGACCAGATGGAGAAGAAAAGAGAAAAATAATCTGAGGCATCACCTGTGAGTCACACAATGTAAATGTCTATTCTCCCTTTGATGGATCAGTACTGAAGTCACTGTATGATCTGCAGTGAGATGATGAGAGCATTGTTTTTTTTTGTGAAACAACAACTCCCAGCATATCCTAACCATTGCTCTGGGAGCTTTCGTTTTATGTCATACAAATTTGTGGCAGGGGTTAAACTGAATTTGCAAATGATCTCTATACGGAGCTGTATTTGTGCTGGTGCTGTATTCATATACTGAGCTTAGTTCTGGTCTTGTATATGTACGGAGTTTGGTTCTGGTGCTGTATATATGTTTCAAAGAAGATACGTTTTTCCTCAGTGTATTCGCAAAATATGGTATAAAAAAAAGAGCTTTATTTAGTCATCTTAAAAAGTCCATAGAGGACACAGGCAAGGCGTGTCACAGCTTAGTCCAAGAACACTTCTGTTTGAAATGCGTGAGCTGTGACACGCCTTACCTATGTCCGCTATGGACTTTTTAAGATGACTAAATAATGCTCTTTTTTTATACCATATTTTGCGGATGTGCTGGGGAAAAACTTTTCTTCTTTGAAATATCGAATTTCTTGCCTGCCTACAAGCCCCCCTTCCAATTGCACTCCATTGAGGAATTACAGGTCTCAGAATGAATATTGGGTGAGCACACCTGTGGCTTTTTTGCTGCTGTTTTTTTCTCCTTCTTGTGCTGTATATATGTACTGAGCTTGGATCTGGTGTTGTAGTTATGTATTGAGCTTTGTTCTGGCACTGTATATATGTACTGAGCTTGGTTCTGGTTTTGTATTTATGTACTGATCTTGGTTCTGGAGTTGTATAAATGTACTGATCTTGGTTCTGCTACTGTATATATGTACTGAGCTTGGTTCTGCTTCTGTATATATGTACTGAGCTTGGTTCTGGTGTTGTACTTATTTACTGAGCTTTGTTCTGGTGCTGTATGTATGTACTGAGCTTGGTTCTCTTGTATTTATATACCGAGCTTTGTTCTGGTGCTGTATTTATGTATTGAGCTTTGTTCTGTTGCGATATATATGTACTGAGCTTGGTTCTGGGGCTGTATGTTCGTACTAAGCTTTGTTCTAGGGCTGTATATATGTACTGAGCTTGGTTCTGGTGCTGTATATATGTACTGAGCTTGTTCTGGTGCTGTATATATGTATTGAGCTTTGTTCTGGTGCTGTATTTATGTACTTGGCTTTGTTCTGGTGCTGTATATATGTATTGAGCTTTGTTCTGGTGTTGTATATATGTACTGAACTTGGTTCTGGGGCTGTATATTTGTACTGAGCTTGGTTCTGGGGCCGTATATATTTACCTTATCTTAAGGTATGGGCTATAATTGTGGGGTTCATAGTTTACCCTCCTTATAAATCTGATTGGTTCCACTTTTCCTTTGCACCAGTTTTGATAACTTTTCCTTAGTGTGTAAGAATAGGCTGTCAGAAAATAGTATTGCAAAAATAAATGTAATCTTCTGTACATTCTCATGCATTTGACAAATTTTAGTTTGCTTCTTAATGCTTGTATTTATATGTTCTGCAATATTCGTCCATCCCTTCCTCATATGTAGCTTAATTTGCAATTTTTCTTGCTGTCATAATTTTAATTACAGGTACAGAATATTATTCCAATTTAGCAATTGAATTATACACGTTACTGTAGGGCTTTGTGTTTCCGCTCTCTGTTTCATTATCTTTGAGTGATAATTTTTAATCATACACTTTGCTAAATTACACGCCACATGTAAAATAGGAAAGACTTGTTTAATAATAACAAAATCCAATATTAAATGTAATTCATTTGAATTTGTTATCAATAGTCATTTATTCAATCATTTAAATAACTTTTCTCCCTGCCCATGATTGTCAAGGACGGGTATATCAGTTGGTCAATGCACATAAATAGATCTGCACACTTCATGTGATCCCCCACATGCAATTTATTACATAGGCACACAGCGTAAGGACAGTCACATCAATATTACAACTATTAACACCCCAAATACTACATCATTAACTTGCCATACCAAAGATACACTAAACATTCTGTAGTATCCTACTATACATGACCTGTACAGATAAGGCCAACTACACACGACCATGCCTGTAATCACTGTCCGTGATTGCGGTCACTGCCGGCCGCGGACTGGCATTCGGATTTGCGGGCCTTGCTGACATTATAAAGTATGGGGGCATGGTCCATAAAAAGCAAAAAACAGGACATGTCCTATCTTTTTTCGAGGCTTTCTACGGCACGGACACCTTCCTATATACATATACGGGAAGGTGTCCGTCAGCCATAGAAATGAATGGGTCCGTATTACAGACTGTAAGTACGGATGAAATCTACGGTCGTGTCCATGGGGTCTAATAGAATAACACTACAGTGTCTATAAAAAGTACACAGCACAATTGGTCAAACTGACCAAGCAGTTGAGCTCATACTGTATGACATAGTCCTTCAAACGCTAAAATAATCTATGCAGATTTGCCAGCAATTCGTAAAAATCTACACTATTCTTCTCCGATTTGTCCATATTATCTGTGATTTTTGGCCAAGTTGTGCAGAGATATAAGGACGTTGGCAAGCTGGTTGGATCATCAATCAAAAGTAAGCATATGTACCGACATGTACCGGCATTAACATGACCCATATGCCATTGATATAAGGTAATAGTTTTTTCTCTCACTAACAGGGTTTATCCACTTGGCACATTTATTACCTATACACTAAACAGCGATAAATGTCTGATCGTTAGGGGTCCACCACAGTGGTGGGGTCCCCAGCGATCACACATTTATTACCTATCCTGTGGTTAGGTGATAAATGTGCTTAGTGGGAAAACCCCTCTAACATAATCATAAGTCTATAATTTATATATTTATATATATAGTCCAAGCGTGACCGGACTGACGCATATAACAGATTGACTATCTTGTCAGGTATCTTTCCTTTACGTTTTTGAAGCCTATTTTGATGTAGGCACCTCGTTTTGCACATAATACAAGCCCTATATGCATATCCAAATATTTTTGTATTCTATATTCTGATCCTACTCCTTGACACTTGCCCCCCCCCCCCCCCACTCAATTTCGGCAATGACTACGAATGCCCACAGATATTGGTCATAGATAACAATATTATGCATCTGTGCTATTTTTATATAGCCTGTGGCCAACCATTATTGCGGTTTTTCCTTATGCTTCGCAGTTTTTTGGTTTTTAGCATGCTTCCAATAATATCAAGCAGGTACATCATTTTAAAATGCAAAACAGGATTTCTCACCCTGTGTCAAAATAAGCATACATTTACAAAAATACATTTATAAATATTTTTTTGCAATATTTCTGTCAGTTTAGGACTCAGTGAGGATGCCCCCAACATTGACAATTTGGCACGTGTCTGGAACATAAATTATTTTACATGTGTAGACAGTATGGTCACAGGAAGCCATTATAGGGGTATTCCAGTTATAACACAGTAACACATTATCACCTACCCACTTCTAGGTGATAACTGTTAGATCAGTAGGGGTTCAACCGCTGGGACCCCCATCGACTGCCAGAACCGGGTCCCGTGTCACCTGTTCCCCACAGTCCTAAGACCACTTGCCAGGAGGAGTCGAATGGAGCAACTGCTGAGCATATGCCCTGACGCTCCATTCAAAGTCTATGGCACTGACGAAAACTGGTGATCGGTGGGGGTACCAGCAGTCTGACCCCCATCAATCTCACAGTAATAAGCTATCTAAAGGATAGGCAATAATTTGCTATAACTGGAATACTTCTTTAACAGCTAGGGAAAAGGAGGCCACCAGATCATACAGAAGGGAGAATTTGAGTGAAGAATACAGAGAAGCAAAATATATTTTGTTGAGGATGTAACCTTACATTTAATCTACGAGTAATTTACTGTATAGCTAAACATATTGTACTCTTGTTTTTGTAGTAATACTTCAAAATTAAAGGTGTTGTTCCTTCAAGACAACCCCTCCTTAAAACAAAGCAATCCCCCCACAAAGCTTGTGGCTGTCTGATGAAATTTCTGGTGATCAGTGGATGTTGTTGGTTTAGGCTGTGGGCTGACATATGTCATCGCTTCACGTTAAATGTAGCATTAATAGTGGAGCTAACCATGTACTGTGATGGACGCTTGATCCCAGAGCTCGTCACATTCGCCACATTCCTTCAGTCAACTTCACGCTACACCAATCATGGAGAAAACTACAAAAGGGGGATCCAAGGACCTCCAGAACACCCCCAGGTCTCAAAAGACCCAGTCCATCATGGACAAACACCTCAACAAGAAACACACTTCGCAAGAAGGAGCAAGATGGTGCCAGAGTTAGCGGACATTAAATCTGGCATGAAGCAATTAGGCCACAGAGTGGTGACTTTGAGGGAATCTCAGTCCACCATAGTGCAACACAGCACAGTGATGCAAGATGTTTTGCTCTCTTACCAGACTCACCTGAATAATTCCCACCTGCAACTTGAATACCAGGAGAACAGCAGGAGGAAAAATATTAGATTACAGGGACTGCCTGAAACTGTCACTACAGTTGCTTTGGCCCAGATGGTAAAACTATTTTTTACATCATTAATAAGCTCGGAACACGCTTAAAGGGTCATTATAGAATGGGTACACAGAGCCCTTAGGCCCAAACCAGACATGGATAATCCACCAAGAGACGTCATATGCGGCCTACTGAATT
Organism: Rhinoderma darwinii; assembly: GCF_050947455.1. NCBI lineage: Eukaryota > Metazoa > Chordata > Amphibia > Anura > Rhinodermatidae > Rhinoderma > Rhinoderma darwinii. Next base: position 264,127,320 of record NC_134691.1, on the reverse strand, counting down.
ACTAGGACACGGCCGGCATCTTTATTGAGAGCAGCCAGAGATAGAAAGAATATCCTACATGATAATTCAAAGATTCTCTTCCAGGATTTGGCGGTCAGTACTCTGGCAAAGAGATGTGTTCTTAAGCCCCTGGCGAAAGTCCTGAGAGAAAAGAAACTTCCAGTTAGTTTTCTAATTACTTTGGGGCTAGCTATGATAAAAGATGGTAACCAAGTGACTATACGTACCCCTGAAGATCTTACAGGAGCTTGGGAAAAATAGGGCATACCTGATCTTTATATTTCATCATGGGTCCCGGTGCCACCCCCATCCGATCTACCAAGTCTACCCTCTATACAATCCTGGCCAGTGGCTTCCAGAACTAAGTCACCCAAATCTAGGAATAATAATATGGACTAATTTGGTTCCTGTGCCAAGGGCTATCCTGTGTGCCCTGGTTTCGTGAGTGTCTGCTATGATATTTCCAAGTGTCACACAAACATACACAATTAATTATGTAAGGAATTTTACTCCCCCCACGTCATAATTGTATTATGGTCTATTGACCGTTACACTACCAAAAGAGAGAGAAGGGGAAAAAAAAAAACAGTTTAGGATTCAGCACCCTCTTAGCACCCTCTTTTATATACGGACGCTGCCATGGACATGGAATGCATTCCCATTTAAACACATTAATGTATAGCTCTCTGTTATTTTGCCTGTTTGTAAGTGTCATGCTACCCTATCCGATATGGCTTCTCTCACCCCCTTGTCCACTTTTTGTCATCAAACTTTTACTAGGGCCGGTTTATAGGCCTGTTTTAACCGGGACTCAAAATAGGCCCAGCACTAATTTTTCTACACGAGTTGTTACATGATATTAAGCTTGAACAGCATATGGTATTGTATATAATTTATTTGTTGTTTTTTGTTGGATAGGAGGTATGCTACTTGGTCATTTTGATTGTGATATTGGGTAACGACTGACTTGAGATTCACTTAATATTAATGGCCTAAACATAGCACAAAAACTAAGTCAGATGTTCCGCATCCTTAAACAGAATCAACCCGACATACAGTACTCCTATTACAGGAAACACACTTCCGCCTTGATCATGTGCCTCGATTGTCCATAGCATAATAAGTGTAATGGTTCCATACCACTCACTCCTCTGCCTCTAGGGGGTCTCGATAGCTATCTGTAAAGATGCTGCATTTTAGCTTATTTCATCTAGTGTTGATGTTAATGGCAGATTTATACTCATCAAAGTTTGCATTCTGCAGACTATGATCACTATCGCAAATCTTTATGCTCCTAAGGAAACAAGTTTCATGGCTTAAAGCAATACTAGCGAAACTCCAACGGTTTAAAGAAGGATCCCTTGTTGTTGGAGGTGACCTAAGTATTGCCTTTGAGCCCCTAATAGATTCCTCTTCTACTTCTCCTCCTTTCCCAACTGTTAAATTGCGAAAAACGTAAATGTTCACTAGCAAATATGCACTTACTAGATTTGTGGCTTGTCCATAACCCAGACTGCAGAGACTATACCTTCTTTTCGCATGTTCATGGCACCTATCAACGCTTAGACTACCTTTGAGCCTCTGATCAATTATTAGAAGCTGTGAGCTCCACTGACAGGTAAAATTACGATTTCAGATCACGCTCCTGTCTCAATGGTCCTACATTTACCAGACCTTCCAGCCAGGACATGGACATGGAAATTAAATTATACAGTTATAGCAGACCCTAAAAATTAGCAGGCTATAGCAAATAAACTTGAAGACATTTTTTAATTGAATGATGACCCTCAGATTACTACACCTGTTCTTTGGGAGACTCACAAAGCCTTTACTAGGGGTGAGTTTTTTGCGTTGGTTTCCCGACTAAAGATACGAGAAATGAGAACCAGGAAGATTGACTCTCTTCTAGCACAAATAATGGCTATTGAGAAATTACATAAGCAGTCTAAATCCTCAGCATATCTCACTAACCTTACATCTCTTAGACAAAAATTAAATCATCTCCTGCCTGACTCTGAGTTGATGCCCCAGAAGAAGCTGGGCAAGGCGAAACCTAGGGTCGGGCAGGAAAGTCTTGGCATGTAATGTGGAGATTTTATATATTTGCTTTTTATTCTGTCACTTTGTTAGTATATAAAATAAAATACCAAAAGATTTTATCCAACGCTGCAGTCTGCGCTATGTTTGTCTGCTTTTATCATTTGCAGATCCACTTTATGTTATTGAGTTCATCACACTATCTACCATGCCAAACATCCTAATATTCAATTAGTCCTATTAGGCACAGATGCCGAGAAGGCCTTTGTTAGGGTCAGCTGGCAGTATATGAAGGAAGGTCTAATAAAATGTAATTTTCCTTTACATATCATTACCGCCATATTCTCCCTATACATGGTTCATTCCACTAAAATACTAGTAAATGGCACAATGTTGGCATCATTCCTAATTAAATATTGGACAAGGCAAGGTTGCCCTTTATCTCCGAGATTATTCGTTCTCTCTATGGAAACTTTCCTGCTTAAAATTTGTCAGAATGATATGTCCAGGAAATGATGTTAGAATATACTGTTTCACACATAAAACAAGCTTTTACGGATGATTTGCTCCTTATTAATACTAACCTGAATTTGGCTTTCCCACATATTTTAAAAATATTTGACTTCTATAGATATGTATCCAACTTCAAGGTCTGTTTTGAAATATTAGAAGCCTTAGGCCTCAAGCACACGACCGTAGCCATGTGCACGGCCGGGATTTTCGGGTCGGCCGGCAGCGCACTCTCAGCCGCAAGCCGCCCGCAAATCGGGGGCCGTGCACATGGCCGCGGCTATTATTTTCAATGAGCCTGAACCCTCAGAACACGGCCGTAATATGACATGCCCGTTCTTTCTGCGGTCCAGGCTCCCGGGCCATGCACGGACCGTGTAAACCGCGGTTTTGTGCATGGCCCTATAGGAATGAATGGGGCCGCAATTCTCCTGTGGATTTTTGGGGGATTTGTGGCCGCAAAAGCACGTTCGTGTACATGGGGCCTTAAATGTTTCTGCGAATCCCTTTTTAAATGCCCTCCTATGGCTATTAAGTACTTGGGCATCATGCTTCCAGCTGACCCTATCCACCTTTTCAGTTTAAAGAGGCTCTGTCACCAGATTCTCAAATCCCTATCTCCTATTGCATGTGATCGGCGCTGCAATGTAGATAACAGTAACGTTTTTTGTTTTTTTAAAAACGTTCATTTTTGGCCAAGTTATGAGCTATTTTATATATATGCAAATGAGCTTTGAAATGGACAATTGGGCGTTTTTTTTTTCGTTATGTCCAACTGGGCGTGTATTGTGTTTTTAACTGGGCGTGTTTATGTGTATGACGCTGACCAATCAGTGACCAGTCAGCGTCATACACTCCTCTCCATTCATTTACACAGCAGCGATGTGCAGCCACATACACAGAGATTAACGTTAATCAAGTGTCCTGATAATGAATACACATGACCATCCAGCCTGGATGTCATGTGTATTCAGAATCCTGACACTTCTGAATCTTTTCTTTGAGATTTCAAGCAAGGGAAACGAAATCTCGTTTACCTCCGTAATCTCGCGAGATTACGCGTGGCTTGCTGGAATCTCACAGAAAAGATTCAGAAGTGTCAGGATTCTGAATACACATGACGTCCAGGTACTATTTCACACATTTGTTGGGACTGGCCCTTGATTAAGATTTATTGGAGAGATGTTCAGTTTCCCATCAGTACGATATGTTCGTCTAACATTAAGCTAATAACGGAACTGGTTCTGCTGTGGCTTCCTCGGCCTGGATTTAGTTAATCGCACAAAAATCTCCTAACTTTCTTCATCTCGACAGTCGATCATTGGCTCTTGAATATACACCAGATATGTAGATTGTAGGAATTGGCAGGTTGGGAAAATAAACATAGACAAATTTTCTTGAAGTTCTGGCAACCGCGATTGGACTTCGCGTGACCTAGACCCTTCCTGTCATACTTATATGGTTTACTCCAAATCCCTATTGAACTGAATCTCATGCTTTAAATCTTTTAATTGGTGACCAAAGTGACAATTGATATGCCATTGTTATCATTCCATCCACTTTGTTAGTTGGTAATAGTTGTTGGTTAATTATTTTAATATCCTTTTCTATGGATTACAAACACTGTCTAGCAACGGGACCTGCTCTCTAGGTATAATAAAGTGGCCAATACATCTCATGAATATGGGTATGTAATTGCATTATAACACCTCAAATGTCAGAAGTGTGTTCTTCTTTATATGTTCTTATTTGTACAATGATGATTTTTGTAGTTTTTAATACAGAGAGAATTTTTTTTTTTTATATAGCATTAAATTAAAGAGTGGCCAGTTAATACATAGTCACGCCGTGTAGAAAGGAGCTGCTCTTTCTAGCAGCTCTCCACACTGCCTAATAGAAACACCTCTCTATAATGTTCATATGCCCTATAGGACAACCTCTTTTTACGTTTTTATTTCATATTATCGAATGCAGACACTAAATGTTTTTTCTTTTTCTTCTGTTTTGCGTAATGAGTCTCTAATTATTACTGCAGTACAATAAAACCAATTACATAAGTATTGTATATTCCATGAAGAGTAACAATAATTTGGAGATACTGTAATACATAAATCAAGCATTAATACAACTAGAAGGAAGTTGTATATAATTCATATGCATCCAGTTTTTTAGGTCAATGCTTACAATGACAGTGTGTGATTTTGTATTTAATTCAAGGCATGAGTCCCATAGCAGAACATCATATAACATTGTGCACCACAATTCTACCTTTCATTAATCATTTATGACTATTCTACCTAGGGTCACTGCAGAAGGATTTCACTGTAAATTTACTACTGAATATTTTATCAACCTGCAGTGCTTCATGCTTTTAATGTGGTTAAATACTGTATATTTTCAGATGACATTGATATTATAAAATTTGTGACATTACCTACAGGGGGGCTCTATCTACAGGCATGAAATATATGTGGAACACAATATGGGGAGCAATATGTGAGTCACTATATACAGGGGTGGGCTATATATGGAGCACTATTTATAGGGGGAGATATATGTAGGGCACTATCTACAGAGGTGGGCTATAATGTGGAGCACTATCTACAGGGGGGCTATATGTGGGGCACTATATACAGGGGGCTACATGTGGGGCACTATTTTCAGAGGGGGCTATATGTGGGGCACTATATACAGGGGGGCTATATGTAGGGTCCTATCTACAGGGGCTCTTTGGGGGTCACTATCTACAGGAAGATCTATGTAGGGCACTATCTACAGGGGGCTCTATGGGGGGCACTATCTACAGGGGGCACGGGGTGTGTGTGTGTGTGTGTGTGTGTGTGTGTGTGTGATGCAGTGTCTGGTGCTATTATAATTAGAGGTGCAGTGTATGGTGTTATTATATTTAGGGGCACTGTGACTGGCACCATGAGAACTTTATCTTTGTTTATAGGTGCAGAAATGTTTTAAAAAAGTTGCAAACTGCAGAAATGGGCTGTGGCCGGGAAAAGTCGTCATACAGCTCTGGACCGGATGGCGAAGAAAAGACAAAAAGAACAACTAGAATCTGACATCACCTGTGAGTCACTTAATGTAAACGTTTATTCTGCCTCTAATCAGCACTGTAGTCACTTTATGATCTGCAGCGAGTTCATGGGTGATATGATTTTTTGGGTGAAACAGCATCTCCCAGCATATCCATACCATTGTTTGGGCCATGCTGGGAGCTGTATACATTTTAGTGCAAACCTATATGGCAGGGGTTGCACTAAAGTGAGCTGTATTTGTGCTGGTGTTGTATTTATGTACTGAGTTTGGTTCTGGTGCTATATACACTACCGTTCAAAAGTTTGGGGTCACCCAGACAATTTTGTGTTTTCCATGAAAATTCACACTTATATTTATCAAATGAGTTGCAAAATGACTAGAAAATATAGTCAAGACATTGACAAGGTTAGAAATAATGATTTTTATTTGAAATAATAATTTTCTCCTTCAAACTTTGCTTTCGTCAAAGAATGCTCCATTTGCAGCAATTACAGCATTGCAGACCTTTGGCATTCTAGCTGTTAATTTGCTGAGGTAATCGGGAGATTTCACCCCATGCTTCCAGAAGCCCCTCCCACAAGTTGGATTGGCTTGATGGGCACTTGTTGCATACCATACGGTCAAGCTGCTCTCACAACAGCTCTATGGGGTCTGGTGACTGCGCTGGCAACTACATTACAGATAGAATACGAGCTGCCTGCTTCTTCCCTAAATAGTTCTTGCATAATTTGGAGGTGTGCTTTGGATCATTGTCCAGTTGTAGGATGAAATTGGCTCCAATCAAGCGCTATCCACAGGGTATGGCATGGCGTTGCAAAATGGAGTGATAGCCTTCCTTATTCAAAATCCCTTTTACCTTGTACAAATCTCCCACTTTACCAGCACCAAAGCAACCCCAGACCATCACATTACCTCCACCATGCTTGACAGATGGCGTCAGGCACTCTTCCAGCATCTTTTCAGTTGTTCTGCGTCTCACAAATGTTCTTCTGTGTGATCCAAACACCTCAAACTTCGATTCGTCTGTCCATAACACTTTTTTCCAATCTTCCTCTGTCCAATGTCTGTGTGCTTTTGCTCATATTAATCTTTTCCTTTTATTAGCCAGTCTCAGATATGGCTTTTTCTTTGCCACTCTGCCCTGAAGGCCAGCATCCCGGAGTCGCCTCTTCACTGTAGACGTTGACACTGGCGTTTTGCGGGTACTATTTAATGAAGCTGCCAGTTGAGGACCTGTGAGGCGTCTATTTCTCAAACTAGAGACTCTAATGTACTTGTCTTGTTACTCAGTTGTGCAGTGGAGCCTCCCACTTCTCTTTCTACTCTGGTTAGAGCCTGTTTGTGCTGTCCTCTGAAGGGAGTAGTACACACCGTTGTAGGAAATCTTCAGTTTCTTGGCAATTTCTTGCATGGAATAGCCTTCATTTCTAAGAACAAGAATAGACTGTCGAGTTTCACATGAAAGCTCTCTTTTTCTAGCAATTTTGAGAGTTTAATCGAACCCACAAATGTAATGCTCCAGATTCTCAACTAGCTCAAAGGAAGGTCAGTTTTATAGCTCCTCTAAACAGCAAAACTGTTTACAGCGGTGCTAACATAATTGCACAAGGGTTTTCAAGTGTTTTCTAATCATCCATTAGCCTTCTAACACAGTTAGCAAACACAATGTACCATTAGAACACTGGAGTGATGGTTGCTGGAAATGGGCCTCTATACACCTATGTAGAAGTATGTGTTTCCACACTGCGGCCTGCAGTGATAGCGCCCCGACGCTCGTTTCGCCAAACTGGCTTCCTCAGGGGATATTGTGTATCCCCTGAGGAAGCCAGTTTGGCGAAACGCACGTCTGGGCGCTATCACTGCAGGCCGCAGTGTGGGAACACATACTTCTATCCTAATGGGTAAGCCTACCATATAAACTAGTTATAAATCTAGTGGATCCCCTGTGGATCTACGTGTATCTTTAACTCCTACTCAATTTCTTTCCCTTGGGCTGGCTGTATGTTTCTATGACGGTCTCTCTTACACTCACTTTCATCTGGGCAGTACAGGGTTTTTTACCCTATGACCCTGGGCACTTCTCTTATATTCATATATGATGTACTAATTGTGCCTGTATTTAATTATATTCAGTGTAATTTTGACTGACTGCTTCATATATGCTCTTTACATCATGAGATTCTTGTGACACAAACATGTTTATTTGTCATGTACAACCATGCCATGGTAGATCATCATTGTAGGACACCCCAATTTACTGGGAATATATCCCACACTGTTCCTTTTAGATCTCCTTATAATTTAACATTTGTAATTTTTGTGTTGTATGTCCTAATAAACTATTTTGTATTTTTTCATTACTTTTGTGACATTTTGGCTTTTTTGGTCTTAATAAAGTTTGCTCAGAGGTAAATTGAGTCACAGCATTTTGAATCCACAATGGAATGCTTTTTCTGTTCTTCTTTCTAACTAATGACAGGGGCTTCTCCTTGTCGTAGGTTAAAGGCACAATCATCTTTTGATATAAAGTACCTTTTGGTTGGTTATGTGATCACATAAAAGGCATAAAAATGAATGAAGGATAAAATAACGGTTTGATATACAAAGTCCTTATTTTCACTTAGCATTTTAACACAGCATTCTTAGAGATGTACAACAGAAGTTAAGCATTCACAACATTTATACTAAGGATATGTGTGCACAGAGTCTGTACAGTGACACATGGAGTCCCTAAGTTTCTCTACTATGGAGCAATAGGCAATGCGATTGCCACAAATAGGGTATGTTCACACACAAACTCAAAAACGTCTGAAAATACGGAGCTGTTTTCAAGGGAAAACAGCTTCTGATTTTCAGACGTATTTTAAGCCACTTAAGCCAACGTCCTAATAAGTGACCTGTACTTCTTTTTCGCAGCCGTTTTTTTAAGCGGCCGTTTTTCAAAACGGGCGCGTAAAAAAAACAGCTCGTCGGAAAAGAACGCCGTTTTTTCCTTTGAAATCAATGGGCAGATGTTTGGAGGTGTTCTGCTTCTGATTTTTCGGCCGTTTTTCGTGTGGTTACGGCCCGAAAAATGGCCGAAAATAGGCCGTGTGAACATACCCTAAACGGCACCGTATTATAAATGTATTCTCTTCTACAATCTTTGCTTGGATCTTGCACACAAACATAATACAGCCGTGTGCATGAACTATTGTTAATGAGACTGAAAGCGCACGTCATTTTTTTCTATTGAGATTTGAGCTAAGTTTAAACTTTTAATGAATTATTTAATTTGCTACATTGAACCTGCATTTATTAACATGAACAAATGACAATATCTAGTGTGATGTCCACAGGGTACATTGTATACATGCACTTCTAACAATAAATGAAGGCTGCTTTCTACTCCAAAAATGAATGACATATATATCTGCACCACAATTTAATAAAACTAAGAAAGAAGAACATTTTTGTCTTTAATAAAAACTCTCACCGGCTTATGAAGCTGCAATTTATTTTAAGAAATAGAAAATACAAGCTCATTCCTTTTTTTTTTCCCCAACACATTTTACATGGTTTACTATCAGGGTTGTAAAAACGAAAGTGCCCAGCACCAGAAACAAGGAGTTGTCTAATTAAAACAGCCCCTTTCCATGTGCCCTATGAGGGCCGCCATCAGGAATTTCAGGGCCCCATACAGCCAAATTGTCCGTGGCACCGCCTATTAATGGTTTACCGTCCAGCACCATATCACGCTCTTTGTGTGATACATAACTAATAACTTTTGATTTGATTAAGGCCTCATGCACACGCGTGTGTCCGTAATCACGGCCCGCCGATAGCCGCCCGCATTTTCGGCTCGTGCTTCCATACAAAGCATTGGAGCACAGACCGTAAAAAGCAAAAGATAGGACATGTCCTATCTTTTGCAGTACACTTCTACGACCCAGACACCTTTCCGTAGATAAACGGGGAGGTGTGCGTGGACAATAGAAGTAAATGGGTCCATAATTGCGGAACGCAATTGCGGTTTGCAATTACGGATGATATTTATGGTCGTGTGCATACGGCCTGAATGATTTTTACGTTGTGAGTGTGAGCTCAAGATCAGAAGTCATCATAGGGGAGTATAATTTTTTTTTATTTTTCATTTTTTTAATACTTTATTAGTGCCTTAGTAATGGCAGTTGTTTGTATGACGACGTGTATTACTAATTCGGAGCTTAGTGCTAGCCAGTTAAAATGCTAGCACTAACCGCCCCCCCCCCCCCCGTTATTACCCCAATATGCACCGCCACCAGGGGTATCGGGAAGAGCCGGTGTATGATCCAGTACCCGACCATCTGTAGTGACAGTCGGGCACTGGGGCGACTGGTTATGAAAATGGGGGGGGACTCCACATCATATTCGTCAGATATTTATTGTTTTTATGGGGTCCCCGCCATTTTCATGACCAGCTAGATACAACATAGTGGCAGCAGCCTAGCATTCCCAGGGTGGGACGGCCCACGGTTTTTGGCCCTTCCCAGCCTAATAATACCAACCTGCGGTCGCCCAAGTGCCCGACCATCACTACAGATCGGGTACTGAATACCCGTCTCTTCCTGATACCCCTGGTGGCGGTATCGCGGTAATAATGGGGGGGGGTTACTGCTAGCCTTTTTACTGGCTAACACTAAACCCCGCCTTAGTAATGGAGGTGGATGTCGTCATACAGACAACTGCCATTACTAAGGCACTAACAAAGTATTAAAAAACGCACAGAGACATAAGAAAATATGTTTTTATTGAAATAAAAACTCCCCCACACAACCCTCTTTTACCATTTTTAAAAAAAAACAAAAATGTAGATCATCGCAGTAGTCCGCCGAATCTACGGCGTAGTCCAAACGCTCCAGTGGAACCTGCAAAACAAAAAAATTAACTTAGTAATATGAAAAATAAAATACTTATGCTCACCTCCAGCAGTCTTCTGCCTTCTCCCCTGTGCCGCAATAGAAATTAGACGTAAATTAACTGTAGTTTCTATTGTTGCGCACAGGACCTAGAGATGCGCCACAAATATTAATAGTTATTAATAATTCCTGCCCATTAAGAAGGTACCATGCGCCAGAAAAAGGAAGAAGGCTGTAATACTGTGAACCCCTGCTACAAGCATAACGGTGATTCACAGTAGAAGCAGGAAATGTAGGGGAAGCAGCGGCGTACTAGCGTTGCTGTTCCTTCAATGCAGCTGATCGGCAGGGGTGCCGGGATTCGGACCCCACCAATGAGGTATTGATGGCCTATACTGAGCATAGGCCATCAATTTCTTATGAATAGAGAGTTCAATGTGACCGCGTGCCCAGCCGTCACATTGAAAGTAGGTCGCTGAAATCTCATCCACTCCGCTGCTACTGTATTACACTGCAAATTTTCTGCAATGAAATCTGTTGCGTAAAATCCGCAGTGTTTACGCTATGTGTGAACATATCCTAAAAGTAACACTTAAGCTAAGTTCACATGGGGCTGATATGCTGAATAAAGGTACACAGCGTATCCGCCCTGGTGTCCGCAAGGAATTCCGGGCGAAAAGCCACACCAAATTGTGGTGCAGTTTGTCACCTGGAATGTCCGCTGCGGAAAACGGTAGAATTGACGTTTCATCCCATGTGACCCTGTGACTGGCTGAAGCGGTACATGGGATGAAATGTCATCCTAGGAGGCCGGCCTGCAGTACATCAGAGATAAGAATAAGGTGTTTTGTTTTTTTTCTAAGTTGCGATTTTTACGGCGTAATCGCTGCGATTCTGCTGCAAAAGTCACAACACTTGAATGTTTGTTGCGGGTCTTAGATCCCCATTGAATTCAATGGGGAAAACCTGCAACAAAATAGTGGCGATTCCGCAAACACAATTGACATTCTGCGGCTTAAAAAACCACACCGAAGGTCAATTTGTGTGTGGAAACTCTGCATATCACGTACACAGCGTGTGGATGAGCACTCCTCTGCTGCTGTATTATGCTGCAAATTTTCCGCAACTAAATATGTTGCGGAAAATCCACAGTATTTACACCACGTGTGGACTAGCTGTTATTCAGCACTTTCAGACACATAACTTACTGGGTCAAAAGGGCTGCTGGCTCCCAATCCAGTCCTTGTCCCGGCTCCCAGGGATCATGAAGAACTCCGGCTCTAGCACACAGGTCCAGGCTCTAGAATATGGCGGCAGGCTCAGAGAACACCTGCCGCTGGGTTATGAATTGGGCCTTGATGGCGGCCCTGTGCCCTATTAGGGCATATGGATGTCTCGGAGTGGGGTTTGTGACCCCCTATATGAGCCAGTGGAGCTGCTGTAATACTACATTGGCTGGCCGCAATAACCCCCTGCAATAATAGATAATGAAAGGGGGTTTCAGAAGCCAGACCTGCGCTGATACTGGGCTACAGTTATTTAAAGTAGGGGTTGCCAATGCATGGTGAGACAACCCCTTTAATTGCAATTTTTAAGGCAATGGATTTTTATTGCTGTGTGACAAAATACACCAAAAAAATTAAATCCCAGAATTTCTTCCTCTATATACAGTACAGAATATCCTTCTCTCTCTCTATCATGTCTCATTTTGCAATCAGAGCTGAGAAATTCATAAAGATTTCTTATCTGTGTGTCACAAGATCGGGGATTTCCCTTCCTCTCACAATTCTGCGTCTGGCTGTAAGACAACTGGCTACAGAGAAAGCATTCCCCCACTTTTCTGCCTGCAATAGGAGATCAGGATTGCAAAGTACCGCCCCCTTTGCTAGGCCCCACCCCTCTTCTAAGACTATTTATTTTATACATTCACACTTTAGCAGGAAATTAGAGATGAGCAAATCAGAATGTATGCATATTGCCAATGGACAAGTTTCCTATCAGAGAGCCATCTATGCATTGATATAAGACAAGTAAGGACATTGACATTTTTCATCCTCGATTGTCTCATAGGTGGGAAAACTTAGCCAATACATTTAAATAGTTTTATTCATATTTAAGATTTTATATTCGTGTTTTCTTAAACACGCATGTTCTAATGGATCCATATTGATACTGTCTTTAGTTCATTTACTCAATGTTTTGTTTTTGAAAAAACACATGTTCCATTTTAGCTTAGTTCACATGTTAATATTTGTTCCATTTTACTACAGCCATTAATCAGCAACATTACAAAAATCAGCAAAAAAAATAGTTAATCCTGAAATTTAAAAAAATTGAACAAATACGAAGGAAAAACTGACAACTCATAACAAAATACGGACCAAAAACAGATACAATACGTAAACAACAACGAAACAAAGTGTAAAAAAAATTATACATATTGCGTATCCATATTTGATCTGTATTTTCATACACAAGTGTGCCTTTAGGGGTGTTTCTGTCTTCAGGCTTATTGACTGTTTCCAATAATAACCATCTGAACTGTGAGTGCACCTATGAACTATAATACAGGCTGTAACTTAGACTCAGTACAAAATAATGTATTTGCAAAATTACTCAACTTTTTATTTAAGATTATTTCCATGTAACAATACATTTTAAGCTAGAGAAAAGTTCACATCTGACAACTCTATGAATAATTCACATTTCTTTATTTTTATCCCAACTTTCAATTTCTGTAAAGTTATGTAAACCTGATTGACATGTCAGATCTATGATCAAAAGCAAAGTATTCTGTACTATAAATGTTACAGAATATTTACAGTTTTAGACATGTTCTTTATAAAATACCACAGAAGGACCCCACTTTCTACATCGGATGGGTCACCAATGTCATTATTCAAATAATACAAAAATGTAGTAGTGTATCTTTCTAATTTGATTGGTTAAAGGTACCCGTAAGGTCTAAAAGCCCAAAAAAATGCCTCTATGATGTAAGACATGTACTGTATGTTTTTTCTGATGCAGCAAAGTCTGGAATATCAACTTTTCGGGTATGTTCACACATAGCGTAAACTCTGATTTTGAACACAGATTTTTGTGCCGAAATTTTTCATAAGAGAAATTGATATATACCGTATTTTTCGGACTATAATACGCAGTTTTTAGCAAGAATAAATCTTGCTAAAAAGTCCCTGCATATTACAGTCCGCAGTCAAGGAACCCGGCATAGCCGGGCGCCATGACCGCTTCATTATTTAACCCCTTCCCGACCCATGACGTGCCGGCACATCATGGAGCTGGAGGGGATGATGTATGGAGCGGGCTCACGCTCCATACACTGCAGGTGTCAGCTTCTGACATGCTGCTATAACAGCCAGGAACAGCAATTTTGTCCTGTCTCGTATAATTGAGGGACTAAAATGCATGGAGAAGCAATGAGTGATTGAGGGACTAAAATGCATGGAGAAGCAATGAGCGATGGAGGGACTAATGGTAAAGATGAGGAGCGAGGAAAAATAATGTCAAATGGGTATGAATCAAAAGTCCCCGCCCCTCATCCACCACTTCGTAGTTTAGTCTTGGAGCACTGGCTTAGGACTTTTATTTCCTAAAGGGAATAAAAAAAATTTGATCATGTGATCATAGTGTTAAGGATATTTAATGGTGCTTCCAATAACATTGGGTCTGGTGTCACCAGTATTCCACCCGTACTTACGGACACGTACGTTTTCTCTGCACTAATCGGCAGCCCCTTCTCTCTATCAGTGCTGGAAAGAGAGAAGGGGCAGCCCTTTTGGGCAGAGTTTCCGCAGTGATTGAAAGTAAAAGAAGTTCATACGTACTGTTGTCTTGGTGACGCGTCCCTCTTGACATCCAGTCCGACCTCCCTGGATGACGAGGCCGTCCATGTGACCGCTGCAGCCTGTCATTGGCCTGTGATTGGCTGCAGCAGTCACATGGGATGAAACGTCATCTCTGGAGGCCGGACTGGGGGAAGAAGCAGGTAAGTTAACTTTTAATACTCTCTAATTATTATGCTGGTCGTGCTCCCATATAAAGTATGGGAGCACGGTCCGTAAAAAGCAAAAACAGGACATTTCCTATCTTTTGTGGAGCCTTTCTACGGCACGGACACCTTCCTGTAAATATACAGGAAGGTGTCCATGGACAATAGCAGTGAATGGGTCCATAATTACATTTGCATGGGGCCTTACAACACATAATTGGGTATTTAAATAGTGAGCTTTTACTCTATCTATACTGTAAGTCAACCTCCCGAGCAACGCCGGGTATAAAAGATAGTATGTTCTATTTTAACATGTTCAATAATAAAAATATATATTTTTTTATATCTTGATATAATACTCATGCGTCATTGCATCTCTGTTCGTTTTTTTGGTCTGGATAATGTAATACTTTGCAGATTTTCCACAATGAACTCTGTTGCAGAAAATCCGCAGCTAATCCGCTTTGCACATACCCTTAAAATTGTACGCACAAACTTACTAGACAAATAAAATACATATAAATTTGAATTGTTGGGGCTATAGTGTTTACTTTATAAGCATTATTTCAATTATCTTTCCTCTATACATACACATGTAATGGCATTCTTTGTTCTATCAATAGTTCTGCTATTAGATGGTTAGAAGTGCTCTTATTTATATTCTTTGCATAGAGCCTATAATCCTCTAGAATTACATTTGAGTGGCTATATTTCCAGAATGGACAGGTCACAGTAAAGTTCTCTATTCTAATTTAATTTCTGTACAACAGAGAATGGGATATTTTTTTCTGAATAAAAAAACATGAACTCAAAATATTCTACTCATAGGAGTAAATGGTTGCTCAGTATTACAAGTGCACACAAATAATAATTCTTCATTCAAATTGCAATATTATACCTACAATTGGTCAGTTAGCAAGAAGTAGGGATCAGATGAAAGGGAAGGTAACAAGCAGGATCAGATTGCACAGAGTTGTTTGTGGTCTGTTACTGTGGAGATACTTAGGTCTGCATAGACACTTTACACATGACCAAGACTTTTTCTAAAGTTGCTTACATTTTTATTTTCGATGTATTGGTGCAATAAAAAAAAATAATTGGTTGCGTAGATCTACATACACTTTAAAGACAGGATAATTTAAAGCAAGATGAAATCCATACTATGGCATGAAATGTATTACATAGTTACATAGTCAGTACGGTTGAATAAAGACACATGTCCATCAAGTTCAACCAAGGAATGGGAAAAGGGAAGGTAAACATTTCTACACATAGGAGCTGATATTTCTTTGTTCTAGGAAATTATCTAAGCCTTTTTTAAAGCCATCTACTGTCCCTGCTGTGACCAGCTCCTGCGGTAGGCTATTCCATAGATTCACAGTTCTCACAGTAAAGAAGACTTTTCGCCTCTGCAGGTTGAACCTTTTTTTTCTCCAGACGGAGGGAGTGCCCCCTTGTTTTTTGAGGGGGTTTTACATGGAACAGGATTTCACCATATTTTTTGTATGTGCCATTAATATATTTATATAAATTAATCATGTCCCCCCTTAGTCGTCTTTTTTCAAGGCTTAATAGGTTTAATTCTTTTAATCTTTCCTCATAACTTAGATTCTCCATGCCCCTTATTAGCTTCGTTGCTCTTCTTTGTATTGGAAGATAATACACAAAGCTTACAGAGTCTTTGACATACATCTGCAGAAATTTTCACAAAATAATGAGCTTCATTGTCATAAATGTGTTTTATTTGTATTTCACATTTTCCTTTCCATTTAGAAGAATATTTTTCACTTTGACATTTACAAAACTTTGCTATTGTTTCGTGATTCATGCATCTGATTTAAACATTATCCTCAGATATTTACCTATTGGAAGAAATCTTAAAAGATGTACTTGCAAAGCAAATTTTTTCTGATACTTCTCCAAGCCTTCTAGGATGTAGCAATTGGCAGTGTTATTGGTTGTATTAACTACTGAATGTAAATAAACTCCTGCCTTTACCCATTGGCTGCCAATTTGTGGATTAGACTGTTACTATGTCGGCCAGATCCTACTAACATAAAAGGAAACTGAAATAATACCTTCTCACAAATACACATGACCATCCTTCATAGCACAATCGCATGGGCATAGGTAATGATGTTTCCATATCAAATAGAATGTTAACATTAATCTAGAAAACACATGAGGGAAGAAGGGGGGGAGGAGGAAACCTCCAGCTCACTAGCTGTTTACTGTACACAATCATTTTGCTGGCATGGTTCACTGGTATGGCAGATACATGGATGACCTCCTGTTTATATGGGAGGGCAATGTCTCTGCCATACCGGAGTTCATGGCCTACATTAATACCAATTCTTTCAACTTAAAATTCACTCACACTTTTCATCCGAATATCATTAATTTTTTGGATTTGACATTGTCAGATACAGCTGGGGAGATCATTTGCTCTAACACATTTCATAAACCTATATCTGGTAACACTATCCTCCACACTAGCAGTAGTCATCCGAAACATACCATTTCCTCAATACCGGTCGGAGAACTCACTAGGGCAAAAAGGAACTGCAGTTGCAATCAAAGCTTTGAGACAGAGCAACACAAAATCTGCAGAAAATTATCCAGTAGAAGGTACAAAAACTGGACCCTTAACAGAGCCCAAGCCATAGTTAAATTCAAAGATAGGGAGGATTTACTCTCCATGGATAGAGTTGGGGACAATGGTGACTCCACCTGCACCTTGAGAACAGATAAACCTACAGTTGTCCGTCAATTTAGCAACCAATTTAATGAGATTCGAGACATGATACATCGATATATCCCTATGCTCTATGAGGACGCCAAACTGGAGATGATACTCAAAAACGGATTCCGTATAGTATCCCGCAGAGCACCTACCCTAGGTAATATACTTTCTCCATCATTCTTGTCACCAAACAAAACAACTCCAACTTGGCTTCATCATGTGGGCTTTTACAAATGTGGGTCTCATCCATGTAAGGTATGCACAGTTACTAAAACCACAAAAAAGTTTTCCGATTCCAGTGGGGAAATTGATTTTCCAATAAAAAACCACATATCAACTGCAACGGTGATCATGTTGTTTATATAATAGAGTGCACTTGTTGCAATCTCAAGTATGTTGGATGTACCACCAGGAAACATAAAATCAGGATTCTTGAACATCTGAGTTACATCAGAAATCCAGCCATTGTTAATATCTCCAATGCGAGCAAACATTTTATATCTTGTCATAACAGAAACATCAACTCCTTTAAAACATATACCATTGAAAAATCAGAAATTCCAGCAGAGGAGGCGATTTAAAACATAGATTGTTAACCTGAGAAGCCTTTTGGATCTACAATCTCAATACGAGATTTCCTCTAGGCTTGAATCTCAGGAAGGAGCTTATGTTCCATTATTAAAGTCTCCACAAATATGCCTGTTTTTTCATACATACATTTTTTTCTTGTTTCTGATAGCTCTTTTCTAATTGTAACTCTAAATTCGAGATCCAATACAATACTTGTAAAAATTATTCATCTAGGTCATAGCTTGGGCTTCATGTTGCTCGCATTCATGTATTATAGTCACGAGTGTTTATCAACACTCACATTATATGTCACACATCTCGGTAGTAATTTGAGCCCAAATGACTATACGTCGCGTTCAGGGCCGCCATCAGGGGGGTACTGGGGGTACTGCAGTGAGGGGCCCGGGCATAAATTTTAAAAAAAGGGGCCCGCACTCTGCCGCTGGAATTAATATACTCACGGCAGTGTGGCTCTTACGATTTCATTTCGGTGAAAGGAACAGGTCCCATCACGAAGCAGGGGCCCGTTCATTACATCAGAATAAAACCGTAAGGGCCCGCTGGAGAGTGAGATGTGCCCGCCCCACCTCCTCCACAACAGCGTGACAGCGTGTGGGGAGGAGACAAGGGGTGGAGATATCACAGCAGCGGGAGTTATGAGCTCAGCCTCGGAGGATACGTCCAGCAGCAGCAGCAGTCGTCGTCTTCTTCTTCAGACACAGTGAGTACTAAGTTATGATGTGTCCGGCTGCTGCTGCCCGGAGTCTCCTGAAAAAATCTCCTCCTGCCCCCATAGAAAGTAAATATCTTACCCACCTCTGTATTATGTTAACACTGCAGCATAGGATTGTATCAGCTCTACGGCTCTACGGCTCTTATCTCCCGTCCTGTGTAACATGTGACAATAAACCTGTCTTCTCCCTCTGTTTACACAGGACAGGAGAAAAGAGCCGTTGTAGAGCTGAGTAATACAATCCTATGCTGCAGTGTAAACTAATACAGACGTGCTTTCTATGGGGAGGGGGTAGAGTTAGATGATAATGGGGGCAGGGAGATGATAATGGGGCAGGGAGATGATAATGGGGCAGGGAGACGATAATGGGGGCAGGGAGATGATAATGGGGGCAGGGAGATGATAATGGGGGCAGGGAGATGATAATGGGGGCAGGGAGATGATAATGGGGCAGGGAGATGATAATGGGGGCAGGGAGATGATAATGGGGCAGGGAGATGATAATGGGGGCAGGGAGATGATAATGGGGCAGGGAGATGATAATGGGGCAGGGAGATGATAATGGGGCAGGGAGATGGCATTGGGTAGGGAGGGAAATGATGCTAGAGTGGGAAGGAGATAATAATGGAGGGAGGATGGCACTTGAGTAGGGATGCACGATGCATCAAAACTTCGATACGGTTTCGATACCGTGCACCCCCAAACGGTTCGATACCGTTATTTCATGTATTTCGATACTAAGCTGTGCGGCCGCACAGCTCAATATTGTAATACATGAATGTATGAGAGCGGAGCTGCGGCTGTGTAATACAGTTACGGCCCCGCTCCGGAGTCCTGACATGTGCGCGCCGCCAGGATTATGTGATGCGGCCAGCGCTGCACTAATGAGCGGCGGCACTGAAAACAGAACATTGCGGGCGCACTACAAAACACCCCCACATGTTCTGTCTTCAGTGCCTGAACCGCCGCACATTAGCTCAGCGCCGCCCGCATCACCTCGTGCTGACCGCGTGCGGGGCGGGGCAATGGTTGTATTACACAGCCGCAGTCCCACTCTATAAAGGCAGAGATCAAAGAAACCTCTCATCTCCGCCGCTATTCCCCTGAAGCTGCGATCAAAGCTGACTGCAGCATTCAGGGGAAAATAAGAAGGGGGGATGCCCCTTGGATCGCGTCACAGGAATCCCTGTGACGCAATTGAGGGACATACCATATATGGGCAGACAGCCCAAGGTCCAATGAAGGACCCCAGGGCTGTCCTACCATATTTCCTGTTAGGGCATACTCAGGTCTGTCCTAACAACTGCCTGTGTACTATCCGTATATAGATATATACCAGTACATTAAAATTTAAAAAATAAAGTAAAAACATAAAGTAATGTTAAATAAAAAAAATATACACATACACCTTTTTTATAAAACACATTAAAATAAGTCTCAATACATAAAATATACACACATTCAGTATTGGCGCGGCCGTAATAACCTGCACAACAATTTTTTTTGCGTCATTTATGATGTGTACGCTGTAAAAAATAAAATAAAAACTTCTTTCACTTAATAATGTGGGGCACGAGGTGTGATGAATTTAACCTCCATGTGCCTCACATTAATAGTAATTAACCCCATCATGTACCTTAGACATTAACCCATTATAATTGAGGAACATGATGGGGTTAATTACTATTAATGTGAGGCACATGGAGGTTAAATTTACCATCACACCTCGCGCCTCACATAAGAAATGGAAGAACTGTTTGTTTTTTTTATTACTGTTGGCAAAGTATCGCTTTGTTATTGAAATCGCAATACTACACAAAGCATCGGTACTGAAGTCCAAATTCTGGTATCGTGACATCCCTCCACTGGAGGAGGCATTATACAATGGGGGGGGGGTAATAATTGGGTGAAAAGTGATGATATCTGAAGGGAGGGGAGAAATTATACATGGGGAGGGGTAGAGGAAGGAGAGAGTATACCTGGGCAGGGGGAGAAAGCTTATACCGGAGGCATAGTTAGCAACAGTCCTGAATTTGCAGGGACTGTCCTGAATCTACAGAGGCAGTACCGGCAAATTACTGTCCCAGACGTGTCTCAGCCACTGCCATATTCAATTGTATCTGCGTCCACAGGATGCAGATACAATTGAATATTTTGGCAGAGCAGGAAAGTATCAGCTTCCTGCTCTGCCATTCACCCATCCAGGAGCGGAATCCCCGGCCAGAGAGTTGCCGACACTCTGGCCGGGGATTCCTCTCCTAGAGGTAGCCCCTGAGGTCACTGTCCATATATGGACAGTGAGGTCAGGGTCTCCTCCTGGACTGGAATCCCCTGTAGAGAGTGCCACACACTCCCCTGTAGAGAGTGCCACACACTCCCCTGTAGTTAGCGCCGAACATACCCCCTGTAGATAGCGCCACACACACACTCCCCTGTAGATAGTGCCACACACTGCCCCCTGTAGATAGCACCACACAATCCCATGTAGATAGCGCCACACAATCCCATGTAGATAGCGCCACACCCACCCTGTAGATAGCGCCACACACACCCCCTGTAGATAGCGCCACACCCACCCCTGCAGATAGCGCCACACACAGCCCCCTTTAGATAGCGCTACACACAGCCCCCTGTAGATAGCGCCACACACAGCCCCCTGTACATAGCGCCACACACACCCCAGTACATAGTGCCACACACACCCCTGTAGATAGTGCCACACACCCCCTGTAGATAGTGCCACACACCTCCCCTGTAGATAGTGCCACACACAGCCCCCTGTAGATATCGCCACACACAGCCCCCTGTACATAGCGCCACACACACCCGCCTGTACATAGCGCCACACACACCCCTGTACATAGTGCCACACACACCCCTGTAGATAGTGCCACACACCCCCCTGTAGATAGCGCCACACACAGCCCCCTGTAGATAGCGCCACACACAGCCCCCTGTAGATAGCGCCACACACAACCCCTGTATATAGCGCTCCACACCCCTGTAGATAGCGCCACACACACCCGCCTGTACATAGCGCCACACACACCCCTGTAGATAGTGCCACACCTCCCCTGTAGATAGCGCCACACACAACCCCTGTAAATAGCGCTCCACACCCCCTGTAGATAGCGCCACACACACCCCCCTGTAGATAGTGCCACACACTGCCCCCTGTAGATAGCACCACACAATCCCATGTAGATAGCGCCACACAATCCCATGTAGATAGCGCCACACCCACCCTGTAGATAGCGCCACACACACCCCCTGTAGATAGCGCCACACCCACCCCTGCAGATAGCGCCACAAACAGCCCCCTTTAGATAGCGCTACACACAGCCCCCTGTAGATAGCGCCACACACAGCCCCCTGTACATAGCGCCACACACACCCGCCTGTACATAGCGCCACACACACCCCTGTACATAGTGCCACACACACCCCTGTAGATAGTGCCACACACCCCCCTGTAGATAGCGCCACACACAGCCCCCTGTAGATAGCGCCACACACAGCCCCCTGTAGATAGCGCCACACACAACCCCTGTATATAGCGCTCCACACCCCTGTAGATAGCGCCACACACACCCGCCTGTACATAGCGCCACACACACCCCTGTAGATAGTGCCACACCTCCCCTGTAGATAGCGCCACACACAACCCCTGTAAATAGCGCTCCACACCCCCTGTAGATAGCGCCACACACACCCCCCTGTAGATAGTGCCACACACCCCCCCTGTAGATAGTGCCACACACACCCCCCCAGTAGATAGTGCCACACACACCCCCCTGTAGATAGTGCCACACACACCCCCCTGTAGATAGTGCCACACACCCCCCCCCCCTGTAGATAGCTCCAGACACAGCCCCCCTGTAGATAAAAGTCTAAATGCTAAACTCTGGCCACAGGTAGGGGTCTGGTGGAAAGGTGTCTGAATTACCTAACAGGTCTGGTCTAGGATCTGAATTTTTTTCTGGTTTGGTGTCTGAATTAATTTTGTTGTGTGGTTTTTACACAGATAACGTGTGTGCAGCATGTGAAGAGAATGCAAAAGCATCAACCAGACATGCCCGTGGCGGTGGGAGATCTTAGGGACTACATTTTGGTGAGTGACTCTCCTGTGTATAGGGCTTCAGTGCAATGATTTTTGTTTATATTGCCCTCCTACACCCTGACAGATTCTATACACACACACACACACACACACACACACGCACACACACACACACTTGTCTCTTCCCTGTCACTCCACAGAGCCCCTGTGAGGTTGCGTCTCCCCCCAGGCAACCACTGCTACCTTCAGTTCTCCCAGCCCTGGCACTTAGTCTCTCCCCTTTGCCCTCCGACACCCACCTCCTGTCTCTGCCCTGCTCCTCCAAAGAGTTTTCTTTTTAATGTGCCCTACCTCCCGCCCCTTTTCATTTCACCCCCCCCCCCTCCTAATAACGAGGGGGGCGGGGGCCCAGACTCATTGGCAGTATGGGGCCCAGAAATTCATGATGGCAGCCCTGGTCGCGTTAGTCCCTTACATGGCTTTAGCATTAATATGGCACAGCTTTCCATGCATAGGAGTGTTGCTAAGGACGAGTTGTTTTCAAACACCCCTTCAGAGACATTAAATCGCTTTTTGTCTGTTAAAGTCCTATTCACACTTGCTGCTGCTTTGTTGCGGTTTTCTATACTTGTATTACTTTGTTGCAAAATAATGCATATATTGTTAGTATTTAAACCGCTAAATGTTCATCTCTCTCAACATTCTATATATATTTATCTTATTGTTCTTATCTTACATTCCAGACAAGAAATTCTCCTTTCGTCTTTTTATCCCCTATGTCTGTTATTATCAGATACTGTTACCATTTATTTTTCCTCATATTCACATTTGTTGCATTTATTTTGTCACTTTATTATCAGCACTTCTTTTGTCTTTCATAAAAATTCCCTTTTGTTGTTTTGTCTCCCAATTGTTATTTACCAGTCATGTCTTGGGAGCTATCTTTAGTTTCTATACCGCATTACGGAAGGGTACCAACTAAATTAACTAAAATATTTTACTTCTACGTCTTTACATTCCACCGTATATTGCTGCTGTTGACAGCCTAATATCTTCCCCCTTCTAGTTTATCATTTTTCATATTTATAATGCTTTTTCTGCCATTTCCAGTTTGTGCTGGGGCAGCGGGGGTTACTTTCCCACCTGCATTATTTAGGGGCATGTGCGTAATTCAGTGTGCATCTGCACACTGACATCAGCCATGATTAAGAATACTGATTGTATTCGAAACGCGTAGGCTTCTATATCTTGCCATTTGAGACCACCTTATACTGCGTTCTCCCTTCCGTGTTTTATATTTTATATTTGATTGTTCAATAAAGTGGAAACGGTGATTTCCTTTTATCTACCATACTTCACTGGATCCTACCTTCTCTTCTTTAACATTAATCTACTTATGGTAAAACTAAATCTAAGAACTTTTGTACTCAAGCATAATAGTGAGAAATAATATTCCGTAAAGTACTCATATTTGGTATAGTTATGCATTAATATTAGAGGTTATTTTTAGGACAAATTTATTTGGTTAAACAAAGGTTTTTTTGCTAATATTTTCATTATGCCACTTAAAATCTCTGCAATTTTGTGCAGTCTGTCCAGGTTTAGCCTTGATCACGGAGACTGTACGGCAGTGCAACTAGGCAGTACAGCTCCTTAGCACAGCCTCTGTATCGGGCGCTGTATGTATGCAGATATTCTCCCCTAGAAGCATGTGTCAGAAAACCTCCCATACATACATACAGAATCCAGTGGAGAATGCTATGATTATTTTTCTGCTAGATTCGGACAGAAAAAATTTCTGTATGCCTCTGTATGAAACCGGAGGCATGTGGAGATACATAGATGCCCTATGTATCTATATGGCAACCTTATTACAGTTACATTCAAAACAGAGCCGTAGAAAGGCTGTGTGAATGAGCCCTTAGGCCATAATCACACGGCTGGTTTGCACGTGTATTTCGGAGCATAAAACGCTCATATTATGCACCGAAGTACACTTGAAATATGCATGCAAACAGCTTTCCTTTGGATTCTTTGGGAAATACGCTGTGTAATTCAGGCATATTTTTACTTTGCGGAGTTAGAAAGACACGTAAAAATACGCATTGTAAATAAGAAGTGAAACATTTTACGAGCAGATTTTTCTTATTTTCCATAGATACTTCAAAGATTGCTTTGAAACTATGCTTCAAAACACACTTGCAAAAAAACTTTGACAATCAGCTCCAAAAAAAACCTATATTTCAGATGCTGTTTTCTATTTAAATCGGCCTCGTATTTTTCAGCCTGAACATATTCTTTGTGAACATTCGAATGGAGCTAAAACATAACCTTCTCAGATACCATAGCATACTAAAATGGAAAAGTGGTGGAAAACTTTCATGAATCAGTCTGGAAAGTCAAGACATAATAAAGCCAAGCCACCTTCTATACGCACATATGGGGGAGTTTATTAACAGCTTTGCGCCACCTTCGTGGCATTGACAAATTACTATACCTCACACCCTCAGACAGTGCAGCATAAATATCTGACCGGTTTTAAATTACATATATATACTCACACATAATATCATCGCCATAGCATCGAAACCCTTTTCTGTGCAATGTATGCGTGTCCGGTACATTCTACATGCTGTTATTTGTACAGTACTCCCAATATAAGAATCATCTAAATTTTCTGAATATGGATTCTCTCCGGTCAAACTCGATCTGTCCTGTGTTTTCACCTGATTCGGCTTATGTCATTTTATGCTATGCCTTCCTTGTAGTGCTATGAAACTAATCCATCAGATGAAGGGTTATCTTTTGACATAAACACTCAGGGACCCCAAGATTTTAGAAGTAAACCGCTACCAGCAAAGTACTCTTCTAGTGATATTTTATTCACAAACACTATCTTTTATAAAAATAAAAAAAAATTCACCTCCGCTACAAGCCACAAGCTGGTTTATCATCAATAATATATTATATATAATCTGATGTTGCTATGATAGTAAATTATTTGAAATATTCCTACTTTGTTCAGGGCTTATTACATAATATGTGAATTTAGAAAAAAATATTTTTAAAATATTTAAATAGACATTGGGTCAAGATATTTAAAAATAATAGAAACGTGTATCTCTTTTCAAAAACAAGAGCAGATCTTATCAGAGTGAAGCAGGGGAACCTGTTTCGAAGAACACTATTCTTGATCTAATGTTTTTTTCAGAGGCAGTTAGGAACTCACTCCTTTTGACTTGTGTAGCCTTCTGCTTTGTGTATTACCTCTTGTTGCTTCTACACTATAAGGGTATGTTCACACCGCTTCTTTTCAGTAGTTTTTTGCTAAGCGTGTGAACATACCCTGATAGTGCCACATAGAACATTACTAAGCTTTTCAGTTTTCATTTGACTCCATCCAGCGTCTTGACGTTATGCGCGGCGCACAGCGTCTTGACGTCATGA
This sequence comes from Rhinoderma darwinii, assembly GCF_050947455.1. Lineage (NCBI taxonomy): Eukaryota > Metazoa > Chordata > Amphibia > Anura > Rhinodermatidae > Rhinoderma > Rhinoderma darwinii. The sequence goes on along the minus strand of NC_134691.1, from coordinate 264,101,286 downwards.
CAGGTAGAGTCGTCAGAACCTCCGCTGCGCTCCGGAACAGAACGGTAAGTATTGTCAGTAACTATTATAACTTTTTATATATGTAGGGGGGGCCGCGGGCCCCCTTGGGTCAGGGCCCGGTCGCAATTGCGACTGCTGCAACCCCTATAGTTATGCCACTGCACGGATGTCTGAACTCAGCCTAAATCTTTATGAAACAGGAAAGCTACTCCCTTCTTTTCCAGACACAAATTGAAAAAAAAAATTGGGTCAACAAAAGTGACGAATGTAATTTTTTATTTTATTCCAGTTACATAGTGTAACTGCATTGATAAGTGACCTCTGTTAATTAAATTTGGACATATTTAGTGTCAGTGCCTAGGTCAGCATGGGGTTGTCCACATACAGTACTTTTGTCTTTTTAAAACTGTTATACGATATGATGACTATGTATTACATTGGGTTTTCTATCCATTTTGCAGGTGCATTTCAGTACATTATACTTGTTCAGCACACGTAAACCCTGACACTGCCAGTAAAACTTTTTTAAGAATAAATGCATGTAACAACTGAATCTGACACATCATTTGAGAATAAGCTATGAGTGCACTGACCTTTCCAATGTTCTTTGATAGCTATGTTTACATGTGCTCTAGTAGGACTCAGAGAAGCATTTGCCGAATGCCAAAATTCATTATTTAGATATAGTATAACATTGGTAAAATATTTACAACATTTGGGCTCGGGAAGTAGTAATCCTCTGAATATAGAAATGGAGCAAGAGGTCATAACCTGAAACCGAATATTGACAGGTATGAAGCTAAGAGTAAATATTATTTGTTAAAAAATCTACAAGTGGGAAAACATAGAGGACTGCAAGTAATCAAACTCGAGGAAAGTCATATGTCTCTGATTTACTGTATTAATTCACATGCATTGTTCAACCATAACATTAAAACCCTTAACAAGTGAAGTGGATAACGTTGGTTTTCTAATGACAATCAGTAAACAGTAAGTTCTTAAAGTTGATGTGTTGGAAGCAGGATAAATGGGTAAGTGTAAGGCTACATTCAGACGAGTGTGGGCAACCTCGGACGTTAAAAACTGCAGTTTTTCACGTCCAATGTGCACCCGTGCGGATTGCGTTATCACGGAGCCCCATAGACTAGAGTCTATGGAGGTATGCGTTGTAAAGGATCTGCCAGGCACTACGTCTGGGTATACTCCCAGGATTAATCAGTCGACACCTGAGGCCAGACCTCTGAGACTGACACCTGCTCCCACCAATCAGGGTGGCAGGCTCAGGAGTGGGAGAGCCTATCGCGGCCTGGTCAGTCAGAGTTAGCTCCGCCCCCTGCCCATTATTACCTGCCGTTTTGTCTTCCTCCTTGCTTGTTATTCTTCTTGGATTCCTGGCCCCACTGCTGCCTTGCTCCAGCCTGCTTTTGCCGTGCTTCTGCCTTGCTTCAGTTCCGTTTATCCTGCGTTGCTCTGCCCCTGGCTTGCTTCTGCTACGTGCTCCCGTTTGTATACTCCACTACTTCCTGATCCTGACTGGCTCATTTCCTCGCGGCGTTCCGTGGGCTACTGTATTCCCTTGCGTGTTCCCTGTTTGTACTCCCTTGCACCTAGACAGCGTAGGGACCGCTGCCAAGTTGTACCCCGTCGCCTAGGGCGGGTCGTTGCAAGTAGGCAGGGACAGGGCGGTGGGTAGATTAGGGCTCACTTGTTCCCTTCACCTCCTTCCTGCCAATACATAATAACAAGCCCTTACCTAGTCTACCATTTCTTCTACGCTGACGCTATCATGGACCCCCTTGAGACCCTGACCCAGCAGATGCAGGGCCTCTCCCTACAGGTCCAGGCCCTGGCTCAGAGGGTCAATCAGAATGACGCTGCCTTTGTAGTACCCCTCACCTCACCTTTAGAAACCAACCTCAAGTTACCTGACCGGTTCTCAGGGGACCGTAAGACTTTTCTCTCCTTCCGGGAGAGTTGCAGACTTTATTTCCGCCTAAGACCTCACACCTCAGGTTCCGAGAACCAGCGGGTGGGTATCATTATATCCCGACTCCAGGAAGGGCCCCAAGAGTGGGCCTTCTCCTTGGCTCCTGACGCCCCTGAACTTTCCTCCGTTGATCGGTTTTTCTCTGCCCTCTGTCTCATTTACGACGAGACTGACAGGACTGCCTTAGCCGAGAGTCAGCTGGTGACCTTACGTCAGGGTGGGAGACCTGTTGAGGAATACTGTTCTGATTTTAGAAAGTGGTGCGTAGCTTCTCGGTGGAACGACCCGGCCCTAAACTGCCAGTTTAGGTTAGGATTATTTGACGCCCTGAAGGATCTGCTGGTTAGCTACCCCTCTTCTGACTCCCTAGACCAGGTTATGGCCCTAGCAGTACGACTTGACCGACGTCTCAGGGAACGTCAGCTTGAACGTTTCAATGTTTTCCCCTCTGACTGCCCTGCGATTCCCCCCGAGGTCCCGTCTCCTCGCTCTTCCACGGAGGACTCGGAGGTACCTATGCAACTCGGGGCCTCCATGTCCCCTCGACAACGTAGAGAGTTTCGCAGGAAGAATGGTCTCTGCTTCTATTGTGGGGACGACAAGCATCTACTGAACACCTGTCCCAGGCGCAAGAATAAGCAGCCGGAAAACTTCCGCGCCTAAGTGATCATCGGGGAGGTCACTTGGGCGCACAGGTATTTCCCGTTAATACTAAACGCAATAAGATTTTGCTTCCCTTTCAGGTCTCGTTTGCTGGCCGGTCTGCCACTGGCAGTGCCTTCGTGGATTCGGGCTCATCTGCTAATATCATGTCTGTGGAATTTGCTATGTCTCTAAAAATGCCTTTTATTGATTTACCTTATCCTATCCCGGTAGTGGGTATCGACTCCACTCCTCTTGCTAATGGTTATTTTACTCAGCATACTCCTGTTTTTGAACTCCGTGTTGGCTCCATGCATTTGGAGCAGTGCTCTGTACTGGTGATGCAGGGATTATCGTCCGATCTGGTATTAGGTCTTCCCTGGTTGCAGCTGCATAATCCCACGTTTGATTGGAATACTGGGGATCTCACCAAATGGGGTAGTGATTGCCTGATGTCATGTCTTTCGGTTAACTCTATTTCTCCCCGGGAGGAGGTAAACACGCTTCCTGAGTTTGTTCAGGACTTCGCTGATGTGTTTTCTAAGGAGGCCTCCGAGGTGTTGCCCCCTCATAGAGATTACGATTGCGCCATCGATTTGGTGCCTGGTGCCAAGCTTCCTAAGGGGAGGATATTTAATCTTTCATGTCCTGAACGTAAAGCTATGAGGGAGTATATCCAAGAATGCCTGGCCAAGGGTTTCATTCGCCCCTCGACTTCTCCTGTAGGTGCTGGCTTCTTCTTCGTGGGGAAGAAGGATGGTGGTCTTAGGCCGTGCATTGATTATCGGAACTTGAATAAGGTCACAGTAAGGAACCAGTATCCCCTTCCTTTGATTCTGGATCTTTTTAATCAGGTTCAGGGGGCCCAATGGTTCTCTAAGTTCGATCTACGGGGGGGCATATAACCTTATCCGCATCAAAGAGGGGGATGAGTGGAAAACTGCGTTCAACACGCCCGAAGGTCATTTCGAATACCTAGTCATGCCCTTTGGGTTGTGTAATGCCCCTGCCGTCTTCCAGAATTTTATTAATGAAATTCTGAGAGATTACCTGGGTAATTTTCTTGTAGTGTACCTTGATGACATACTGGTGTTTTCCAAGGACTGGTCCTCGCACGTGGAGCATGTCAGGAAGGTCCTCCAGGTCCTTCGGGAAAATAATCTGTTTGCGAAGACCGAAAAATGTGTGTTTGGGGTACAGGAGATACAATTTTTAGGTCAAATCCTCACTCCTCATGAATTCCGCATGGACCCTGCCAAGGTTCAGGCTGTGGCGGAATGGGTCCAACCTGCCTCCCTGAAGGCGCTACAGTGTTTTTTGGGGTTCGCTAACTATTACAGGAGATTTATTGCCAACTTCTCGGTCGTCGCTAAGCCTCTTACGGACCTCACTCGCAAGGGTGCTGATGTCCTCCATTGGCCCCCTGAGGCCGTCCAGGCTTTTGAGACCCTCAAGAAGTGCTTTATCTCGGCCCCCGTGCTGGTTCAGCCCAACCAAAGGGAGCCATTTATTGTGGAGGTTGACGCGTCCGAGGTGGGAGTGGGGGCCGTCTTGTCCCAGGGTACCAGCTCCCTCACCCATCTCCGCCCCTGTGCTTACTTCTCTAGGAAGTTTTCGCCCACGGAGTGTAACTATGATATTGGCAACCGCGAACTTTTAGCCATTAAATGGGCTTTTGAAGAGTGGCGTCACTTCTTGGAGGGGGCCAGACACCAGGTAACGGTCCTTACTGACCACAAGAATCTGGTTTTCCTAGAATCTGCCCGGAGGCTTAATCCTAGACAAGCTCGTTGGGCACTGTTCTTTACCAGATTTAATTTCTTGGTTACCTATAGGGCTGGGTCCAAAAATATTAAGGCTGATGCACTGTCACGTAGTTTCATGGCTAATCCTCCTTCTGAGAAGGATCCTGCTTGTATTTTACCCCCTGGTATAATTGTTTCTGCCACTGATTCTGACTTAGCCTCTGACATCGCGGCTGATCAAGGTTCAGCTCCCGGGAACCTCCCTGGGGACAAACTGTTTGTCCCCCTGCAATACCGGCTAAGGGTACTCAGGGAAAACCATGACTCCGCTCTATCTGGTCATCCTGGCATCTTGGGTACCAAACTCCTCATTACCAGAGACTATTGGTGGCCTGGGTTGCCTAAAGACGTTAGGGCTTACGTCGCCGCTTGTGAGGTCTGTGCTAGGTCCAAGACCCCTAGGTCCCGACCTGCGAGCTTACTACGTTCCTTGCCCATTCCCCAGAGACCTTGGACCCATATCTCCATGGATTTTATCACTGATTTGCCTCCATCTCAGGGCAAGTCGGTGGTGTGGGTGGTAGTAGACCGCTTCAGCAAGATGTGCCACTTTGTGCCCCTTAAGAAACTACCTAACGCCAAGACGTTAGCTTCTTTGTTTGTGAAACACATTCTGCGTCTCCATGGGGCCCCAGTCAATATAGTTTCGGACAGAGGGGTACAATTTGTTTCCTTATTTTGGAGAGCTTTTTGTAAAAAGTTGGAGATTGATCTATCCTTCTCCTCCGCCTTCCATCCCGAAACTAATGGCCAAACGGAAAGGACTAACCAATCCCTGGAACAATATTTAAGGTGTTTCATTTCTGACTGTCAATTTGATTGGGTCTCATTCCTTCCCCTCGCCGAATTTTCCCTGAATAACCGGGTCAGTAACTCGTCAGGGGTCTCCCCGTTTTTCTGTAATTTCGGGTTTAATCCTAGGTACTCCTCCGTTTCCCCTGGTTGTTTTAATAATCCCGAGGTAGAGGACGTTCATCGGGAACTGTGCACAGTCTGGGCCCAGGTTCAGAAGAACCTAGAGGCGTCCCAGAGCGTACAAAAGATTCAGGCTGATTGTAGACGTTCTGCTAACCCCCGGTTTGTCGTCGGGGATCTGGTGTGGTTGTCGTCGAGGAACTTGCGCCTTAAGGTCCCGTCCAGGAAGTTTGCTCCCCGATTTATTGGACCTTATAAGGTCATTGAAGTCCTCAACCCTGTATCCTTCCGTCTGGAGCTGCCCCCATCCTTTCGCATACACGACGTCTTCCATGCCTCCCTCCTGAAACGCTGCTCCCCGTCCTGGTCCCCCTCGAGGAAACCTCCTGTTCCCGTTCTCACCCCTGAGGGGGTGGAATTCGAGGTGGCCAAGATTGTGGACAGTAGGATGATCCAGGGCTCCCTCCAGTACCTGGTCCATTGGAGAGGATACGGGCCGGAGGAGAGGACTTCGGTACCTGCTCGAGAAGTTCACGCTGGGGTATTGATAAGGAGGTTCCACCTTCTCTTCCCCACTAAACCGGGTCCTCTTAGTAAGGGTCCGGTGGCCCCTCATAAAAGGGGGAGTACTGTAAAGGATCTGCCAGGCACTACGTCTGGGTATACTCCCAGGATTAATCAGTCGACACCTGAGGCCAGACCTCTGAGACTGACACCTGCTCCCACCAATCAGGGTGGCAGGCTCAGGAGTGGGAGAGCCTATCGCGGCCTGGTCAGTCAGAGTTAGCTCCGCCCCCTGCCCATTATTACCTGCCGTTTTCTCTTCCTCCTTGCTTGTTATTCTTCTTGGATTCCTGGCCCCACTGCCGCCTTGCTCCAGCCGGCTTTTGCCGTGCTTCTGCCTTGCTTCAGTTCCGTTTATCCTGCGTTGCTCTGCCCCTGGCTTGCTTCTGCTCCGTGCTCCCGTTTGTATACTCCACTACTTCCTGATCCTGACTGGCTCATTCACCGCTCCGTTTCCTCACGGCGTTCCATGGGCTACTGTATTCCCTTGCGTGTTCCCTGTTTGTACTCCCTTGCACCTAGACAGCGTAGGGACCGCCGCCAAGTTGTACCCCATCGCCTAGGGCGGGTCGTTGCAAGTAGGCAGGGACAGGGCGGTGGGTAGATTAGGGCTCACTTGTTCCCTTCACCTCCTTCCTGCCATTACATGCGTGAAACGCAAGAAAATAGCACGTCCTACTTTTTCACGGACCCTTTCAATGGTCATGTGAACGGGCTCATTAAAATACATGTGTCAGTGTGATGGCCGTTGTTTTAATGGCCATCACATTGACGACTTATACGCTCGTCTGAATGAGCCCTAAGGATCTCAGCGAGTTTCACAAGGGCCAAGATGTGATGGCTAGATGACTGGGTCACAGCATCTCCAAAACAGCAGGTCTTGTAGGGTGTTCCTGGTATGCATTGGTTAGTACCTACCATAAGTGGATAAACAGCTGGTAACCTGGCAACAGGGTCATGGGCACCCAAATTAGCGAAGTCTTGCCCATCTGGTCCGCTCCCACAGAGGAGCTATTGTAGCTGAAATTTCTGAAAAAGTTATTTCTGACTATGATAAAAAAAAAAGGTGTCCAATCTCACAGTACATTGCTTGCTGTGTTTCGGGCTGCGTATCCGTAGACCGGTCAGAGTGCCCATGCAAGTTCTTTACTTGGCCTCCAAATCTACCAGATCTCAATCCAATTGAGCATCTGTGGGACCTTGCAGAAAATCAGTTCCATTCATCTAAATGGGGTTATTATGCAGCAAGCAATAGATTTCTGCAAGTTCCATTAACTAAATCTGCCCCGTGTAAATTCACTTTTACTGACAACAGGGAAAGACTTGTGTGCAGGGAATATAAGTAAACAAACAAATTCTCCCTGCCCCCTAACTTTCCTGGGTGCCAGATAAGCTCCCAGATAAACTTACTAAAGCTAGTTTTACGCAGTCTGTAATCAGTTAATAGATTATTGAAACCATTCATAAAACTCTAGTTATTTACAAGTAATCCAAGCAACTCCAAAAAGTGGTCCACTGGTCAAAATTTGCACTTTATAACCATTGTGTCCCTTCCCACGTCCTTCTAAGGCCCCATGAACATGGCTGGAGCCATTATATGGAATGATAATAGGGCACCCATAGAGGTGCATTGAGACCTACAGTACCTCCGTTTGCCTCCAATTACAGAGAGGGTTTTCTTCTGGATGATCCCAAGCAAGTTTGCCAGAAAATTTATTGCATGCCAAATAAAAGAGGCATAAGCAAAGGGGAGCTCCTAGGCGAGAATATTTCTGCCATACTACACCCAATAGGGAACCATGTGGCGGCACACAGAGTTCTTTCCCACAGGGACCCCTGTTTTCTGCAGTAAAGCTTCCTACACAGTTCATCCGTCATGTGCATGAGACCTTAGATTGTAAGCTCCAATGCGTAGGACGCTCTCTCCTTTGGTTTCAATGTTTGTTTATTTCATTTGATTTCATTTTTATCATTTTGTATGTTTACTGGTGCCCCTGATTGTAAGGAAAGTGTTGACGCTATATAAATAAAGATGACAATTATTATTATTATTATTATTATTATTATTATTATTATTATTATTATTATTATGTGAAGATTTGAACTGTAAAAATATATTTCAATGTGTCATGCATTTGCGCAAGTGTAAAAATTCATGCCATATGAAAATGATAACGTTTCTGTAGCTGTGAATTACAAGCAGAGGTTTATGTTTATTTTGTTTCTCAAGGCACTGAAATCCATGTGTGTGACTGAGTATGGTTGAAACATTAAAAAAAAGTATATATAAAGCTTTAATCTGAAATGTTCCTCCTAAATCATGGTTATTTTTAATGTTTGTAGGTGCCTCCTGATTGTCTTTCATATATCATCTTTGTTTTATGAAGAAACACTACATGAGTCTCATTAAATAAACATTAAAATGAAGTATGACATTGCTATAATAATGTATATTACTATAGTACAGCAGCAATGACAATGGCATGCATATATGACTAGTCTAAGGTAATGTTTATCATACTATATTACGCTTATATAAGTCTTCATAAAAATTTAAGGCCCCATGCACACGACCGTGTTTTTGCGTCCGCAATTCCCCCGCAAATCCACGGGAGAATTGCGGACCCATTCATTTCTATGGGCCCATACACACTATCCGTGTTTTCACGGGTCTCCGCATGTCCGCACATCCGTGCCGCAGAAACTCCGGACATGTCCTATTATGGGCCGCAAATGCGGTGCGGACATGCCAATAGAAGTCAATGGGCCCGTGGAAATTGCGGATACACCGCCGTGTGTCATCCGCAGTTTGCGGATTTGCGGAAGTGTTGCTAGGCGACGACCGGAAATGACTTCTGTCGTCGTGAAGTCTGGAGACAGTGCATGAGAGCAGCAGAGAGCAGCAGAGAGCAGCATGGCTTCAATAAACGTAGAGAAACTAATCATCCTGGTCCAGCACAAGCCCTGTCTGTGGAATAAGCGGGTGGAAGAATATGCAGACAGGAATATGAAAGATCTTGCCTGGCAGGAGGTCTGCAGTGAGGTGCATCCTGAGTGGGAGAAGGCAACTAAAGTGCAAAAGAAGCGCATGGGTAAGTTTCACAACTTGATGCGGTTTCTGAGTACTCCTGTCATGTCATAATGACATGCCTGACGTTTTGATTGGTGGCGGTTGGATCACTGAAACACCCACCAATCGCTGAAATGAAGCTGCAGAAGTGCACGTGAGATTGTGGGGGTCTCATGGCTCTGAACAGCACCGATGAAAACGTGACATGTCACTATGAGGGTATGTTCCCACACACTAATTACGGACGTAATTAGTGGGTGTTTGACCTCTATTACGCACGCTAAATACGCTGCAATAGCGTTGACAAACATCTGCCCAGTGAAAGCAATGGGCTGACGTTTGTGTGTTCAAGCGGCGTGTATATTTACGCGTCAATAGACGCCCGCGTCAAAGAACTGACCTGTCACTTCTTGTGCCATAATTGGAGCCGTTATTCATGGGCTCCTATGAAAATCATTTACGTCCGTAAAGGACGCTGCGTTAAAGCGCCAGCACTTGCCTTTACGTCTGAAATTACGGGTGATGTTTTCTCCTGAAACCAGCAACGTCATTTCAGCCGTTACGGACGCTGTCGTGTGGGCACATGGAAAACGTGGCAAGTCTGCTGTAGTTTCTGCAACGTCGGAATTACCTGTCAAATATGCAAATGTAGGTGCAGATTTGTTTGCGGCATCATTTTAATATAATAAACCACATTTCCTAATATCTAGTAATGTACTCTTCTAAAATGTTGATCTGTGATTGGTTTATTTTAAATCATAGTCGAAAACGTCAAAACACGCTGGAACACGTGCCGAGACCAATTCAAGCGTGAGATAAATGACAAGGGGAAGAGCGGAGACGGACGTCTGAAAAAAAAGCCATACATGTACACCAAGCAACTTTCGTTTCTTCTTGATGTAATGCAGGTTGGCCCGTAAGTATTGCTTATATACTTTGACCATTGTAGTCTGCCCATGTAGCCAGTTGTGTAAGTACCGCTGTAGCAGCCCTAGCGACTAATTTTTGGGAGATGTGCAGACGACAGAACTTAAGGGGACTTTCAGTCCCCCCTTCACCCTATCGCTGCCAGCGATAAGGCATGTATTTGTAGGACACACTATAGGTGGCATTTGTCCGGGGGGCGGGTAGGGGGGCCTGTATGGCGTTAGCGGCATACATCCCCCTCACTAGATAACGCCGTACAGTCCCCCTATAGATAACGCCATATAGTACCCCGGTAGATAATGCCATACAGTGTACAGTGTGGGGCTGTATGGCGTTATCTACAGGGGTGGGGGCAGCAAAAAAGGCACTATCTACAAGGGGGGGGGTTACACCCAGTGGAGGGATGGCCCCAGTCAAAAGTTTGCTATGCGGCCCTGTCTTTCCTAGTTAGGGCTCTGCATGTAGTGATGCATACATAGTGTATTTGCCCAGCTGTAGACATGACGTTAAATTACTTCAAAAATTCCCTAACATTATGTTTTCATTTTCAAACAGAACCAAGGATAATCTTGAGGAAGAAGAAGACTCTGATGAGACTCAAATTGAAGAGCCTGACGTAGCTTTGGGGACTGCTAGGTCCACTTCCACTCCTGTGACAGCGGAACCAACAACAGTGGATAATCCAGTCTGTGCCGCGGAGGAAGAAATTATCCCCCGAGGTAAACGTCGACGTTCTGCCAAAGGTCCAACACGCACAGAGCCAAGGCAGGAAGTCGACTTGCGTGTATTAGAGCACTTAGAGAAAAGAGCTACCGAAACTGAAGAGGGCACCTTCTGTCGCGCTCTCTCTAATATTCTTAAAAGAGTGCCAATTTCCAGACAGATAAGGTGCCAAACAGCACTAATGGAAGTCGTGGAAATATTTGCGACACACCCTGACCCACGTGCAATGCATCAGGCCATCGAGTTTCATAGACGGGGGTGTGATGCAAGCACCTTCAACTCTGTCCCTCCAGCACCTGCAGCAACCGCGCAAGGCATCCAGCATCCGTCATATGTAGACTCAATGCCGCTATTCAGTGACGATCGTTCAGTTTATGGCATGCCAGGACCTTCTCAGCAACAGTATGGGCACATGCAGCAGGGGGAGTCAGTTCCACGACCACATCGTGAACCTGCACCTTCGCAATCCTTCTACAATTTATAATTTACTTATATAACATCGTTTTGTTTATGTTTGTTGACACTATTTTATGCAAGAAATAAAATACGTTTATAGTTAATTATGTGTTTGTCTTTATTATTATTGCAACACATAATGAGGTATTGGTCTGCATTTCTGCCAAATGCAAATAATCGCTTTTTTTTTTTTTTAAATTAATAAAGAATTTAAAAAAAAAAAACAGAAATACATTAGCTCGCAACCCGCGTCAAGGGTCCTCATTCTCTTGCGAGTCCCTACTCTACTACTGCAACTTTAACTACTAACATTTGTAACATAAACCGGAAATACAACAGTCCCTCTCAAATTTTAATTTGGCAGACAAAGCACATCCCTTTGCCAAGGAACTGCTCCCTCAGGTGATACAAAATAGTCTGTATACAAATTACGGACTGCCAGTCCAGACACTCCAGGTCTTCTATGTGGTGTGTAGTCCAAAGGGATGTAATTAGTAGAGAAATGGTTCAGCTCTGCGTCCACTGCCGACTCATGAATCCTCAGAAAATTGTGGAGGACAACACAGGCTTGGATAACCTTTGTCACATTTTCAGGATTCATCTGAATGGAGCTCTGGAACACACGCCACTTGCTGCTTAGAATTCCGAAGGCGCACTCCACATACCGTCTTGCACGTGTAAGGCGGTAGTTAAAAATGCGCCTCTGTTCTTCTAAGCCACGCCTAGGGAATGGACGCATCAGGTGAGGGGACAGTCCGAAACCTTCATCACCCACAATGACAAAGGGTGCTGGTGGTCCTGTAGATCCTGGAAGCTGTCTAGGTTCCGGAAGGTCGAGCTGGTTAGATGCTAGCCGTTCACCCATTCTGGAAGCCCTGAAGATGCCAGCATCCGCAGAGCTTCCATAGGCCCCAATATCGACAATTATAAACCGATAGTCACTGTCAGCCAAGGCCAACAGCACCACCGAGAAAAACTGCTTATAATTAAAATACTGAGACCCTGAGTGAGCAGGCTTTTTTACGCGGATGTGCTTACCATCCAGCGCACCAACACAGTTGGGAAACTGTGCTGATTGGAAGAAGCCATCGGCAATCCGAATCCAGTCCTCTGGCTTGGGCTTTGGCATAACTGCTGCTCGAAGTCGCTGCCAGATGACTTCGCAGGTAAGCCTGACAATCTTCGAAATAGTGGAGCACCCCAGCAGAAACTGGAAATGTAGCGAGGCAAAGGAGTTGCCGGTAGCAAGAAATCTGTAAAAAAAAAAAAAAACATATATATAAAAATATGCACAGACAGGAAAAATATCTGCAACACGGTGGCAAGGCGGCAATATGAACAGGGGACAAGTATACTAATATTGTTTGCAGGGTAGAGACATGTCGTAGAAGGGGATTTAGGTTTTCTTACCTCAGAGTGACGATCAGGCGTTCCTCTGGAGAAATGCAACGTCTCATGGTGGTGTCCTGGAAGATCAGTCCAGGACGAAGGTCCGCCAGCAGACAGTCAAAAGTTTGCACGGACATACGGCAGTAGCTGAGGAACTTGTCCGGGTGCTGCCGCAGGTCTGAGTACAGCATGTTAAAATGCCCCTTCCTAAGCCGTTGTGAGATAATGGGGTGAACCCAATATCTCCTCCTCCTCCTCGGTTCTTCGTCCAGCATTGGTGGTTGCTGTCCAAATCGCCTGGAGAGGAGCCAGTGCAGGAGTACATCATCCACATCATCAGAAGACATGTTCGCAGTGAGTAAAACTGACAAAAACCACAGCTATATCAGCAGCGCAATCTCACTGAACTCGCACAAAGCAAAGATCAGGTAAAATGCAGCAGGAAATGGCTCCAGAGCGATCATGTGACCTTCTTAGGGGGTTTGACCAAGCTTTTGGCATCCTGTTTAAAAGGCCTTTTTTTTTTTTTTCATCCGCATTTTTGCGGATTATATACGGATGAACTGCGGACTACATACGGATGAACTGCGGATGACATTCCACGGAACACGGTCCTGGAAATTGCGGACCAGAATAACACCACGGTCGTGTGCATGAGGCCTAAGAAATATTCACGTTTATTATTTATTCATAAGGTATGTTCAATACTGCTTGCCAATAGAATTGTAAGGTTGCACTGTGTTTGCTATAATATTGTATAAACAATACTTGCAGTATGTCCCTAAAAAGACAATATACATACATATATACTATATGGACAAAAGTTTGTGGATTCCCCTTCTAATTATTCAGATCAGGTATTTCAGGCACACCGCTTGCAAACAGATGCATAAAGTCAAGCACACAGCCATGCAATCTCTGTAGACAAACACTGGCAGCAGTATGGGTCGTACTGAAGAACTCAGTGACTTTAAATGTGGCACTGTCATAGGATGCCACCTTTTAATTGAACATGATTTATTCGTTTTGCTAACTGTAGATAACTCTTTCCTATTTTGATGCTTTAAACATCTTTCCTTTATATGTAAAGAATGACCCCTGATCCTTTGTACAGTTCTGTATTGAAAAACTCAAGGTCAGAACGAAGCGTGTGTAGCACGATATGGGCGTTGCCTATCTGTGAATCAAGTCTGTGAGTACCACACTGATGTTTAAGCTACCTGAGTAAAGAAGTTGTTATATGGAAGTGGTGAGTGCCACAAATTCTTCTACATTACTTTATGCTTAGAATTAATAAATCATGTGCCAGTTCTTTGTATTGACCACACATATACACAGTCGAGTCCCATTATTATGACCACCAGCTAATATTCAGTAACTGCCATGTGCAGCACAGACAGCAGCTAGACGGGTTGGGAGTGACTCAATAAGGTTCTGGTAGGTTGCAATGGTGGATAATCATATGGGCGGTTCGGGCAGCCGCCCGGGGCCCGAGGCACTCAGGGGGCCCATTGCTGCCTGAACTGCACATAATCGTAAAAACTATGCAGCACACTTGCGCTGCTAACTGTCACTGCAGAGAGAAGGTGCAGGCAGAACGATTCGGGGCGAGCTTAGCCGGGATAGTGAAAGTTACCTCTCTACATAAATGTGCTCCGAATTGAAGGCTAAAGGACCTTTGATGACGTCGTGCCCATGTGACAACCGCCCACCAATCAGGTCCGTCTATCACAGTGAAGGAGCAGACTATCTGCAGGGAAGAAGGCCCGCCCACCAGTCAAGTTTTTACACAGAGCTCCAGGCTGGTGAGTGCTTTTCCAAACCCCTGCTGTAACGCTATCTACAGGGGTCTGTGTGTGTGTGTGTGTGTGTGTGTGTGTGTGTGTGTGTGTGTGTGTGTTGCTATCTACAGGGGGCTGTGTGTGTGTGTGTGTGTGTGTGTGTGTGTGTGTGTGTGTGACGCTATATACAGGGGGACGTGTGTGTGTGTGACGCTATATACAGGGGGATGTGTGTGTGACGCTATATACAGGGGGATGTGTGTGTGACGCTATATACAGGGGGATGTGTGTGACGCTATATACAGGGGGATGTGTGTGTGACGCTATATACAGGGGGATGTGTGTGTGACGCTATATACAGGGGGATGTGTGTGTGACGCTATATACAGGGGGATGTGTGTGTGACGCTATATACAGGGGGATGTGTGTGTGACGCTATCTACAGGGGTGCTGTGTGTGTGACGCTATATACAGGGGGATGTGTGTGTGAAGCTATATACAGGGGGATGTGTGTGTGACGCTATATACAGGGGGATGTGTGTGTGACGCTACATACAGGGGGATGTGTGTGTGACGCTATTGATATGGAAGCCTGGACTTCTATCCTCCATTTTGTATATTATTCTCAAGTTTTAAAACTACTGATTCAGTTATATAATACTTTAACCTTTGTTCTTCCTTTTAGATGTCTCACCGCAAGCTAAAATGATCCTTCCTCTTTCTTAGACAGACTATGAATCTGCTGGCATAGCAAAAATATATAATGTCTGAGCACGTAGCTAAAAAAATATGCTGATTACCAATATTACAAAACATGTGATATAAATTGATACAATGTGATATGATGTATACGTGTTCTTTTATGATAAACTCCCGCGTGATTTAGAGGAGGAGGAGACATGGTCAATATTGATTGGATAGACTGAAGGCCATGGCCCCTCTTATGTGATTGGAGAGGGAGACATGGCCAACACCCCTTTTAATGATATATAATCTATGTATTATTTGCTAATAAACTAGAGAATCTGATTGCACTTACAATATGTGTGAAGTGTGTAGTTTCTCTCCGATGCATCGTCAAGTTCTCCCACATATTTGAAACCAGATAAGAGACATCGAGGTCCAGTTGATGACCTGCCTAAATTGATGATCCTTAAAGGGAATGTGTTGCCAGCAAAACATGTTTTGTTTTTTTTAATTAAACATTTAGTGTGTAGGTAATTAAACATTGTTCAAATTTTTTTTATTTTTTTCACGAGTCAGGAAATATTATAAATTAGATTCTAATTTATAATATTTCCCAGTGCTGGTCACTAGATGGAGCTATTCCCAAAATTGCAGCATTGCATGTGGTAAAGCAACCACATTGCTTTTTGCTGCAAAATTGGGAAAAAAGCACTCGCTCTAGTGAGCTCTGAGATCCCCCCCTCCTTTATCCTGGCTAGTGCCGGGATAAACGAGGGGATTGAACGGTCTAACCTCCTACACAGTGTGTCGCCATTTTTTGAGCTAACACACAGTGTAGTAGGTTTACATACAGTAGTAAACACACACAAACACGAACATACATAGAAATCTCTTACCTGCTCCTGCCGCCGCGGCTCCCTCCGGCCCGTCCGCTCCGTCTGCTGCCGCTGGTCCAAGTGCACAAGTCCGGAAGCCGCGACCGGAAGTAGTAATCTTACTGTCCGGCCGTGACTTCCGGTCCACAGGAAAATGGCGCCGGACGGCGCGCATTTCAAATTGGACTGTGTGGGAGCGGCGCATGCGCAGTTCCCACACAGACGGCGTACACAGAAGTGGATGGGACGGGACCCGTTCGCAGTCCCTATGGGACTGTGGCTGCCGTATTCCATGTCTGTATGTGTCGTTAATCGACACATACAGAAATGGAAAAAAAAATGGCAGCCCCCATAGGGAAGAAAAAGTGTAAAAATAAGAAAAAGTAACACACAAACACACAAATTAATCCAAACGTTTTTAATAAAGCACTAACATCTTTAACATATTAAAAAAAAAATTGTGATGACACTGTTCCTTTAACAATTGGTGCCGAAACTCGGGATGGAAGACAACGAGTAACGGACTGAACACAGTGGACGGATTCGGGAGGAGTCGCTGACATAAAACCGCGGTGAGTAACACTGTTAGTTACTTCAAAATTGCCTCAGCCACTCCACTCCCGATTCTGTCTCAGGTCAGTCAGTGTCTCTTACATTTCCATCCCGAACAAATGTCTCTATCTGTGTTTGTATGAATGTTTGAATGTAAGGTCTACAATGGAGCTCAGACTCTATAGACATATGTAACTTGAAATGTCAGTAACAGATATTGATTGAAATACCAACTACTATTGTTTTTTTGTGTTTTACTGTATGTAATCTTCATTATATAGTTATGGTTAAGATAGTTAAAAATTATCAACTTAACGTATACCCCACTGCACACCTAGTATAGTGTATTAAGATAGTACAAGATATATACCTTTCGAGTGCTATAGGCCTGGGGAGAATATATAATTGTGTCCTAATTGTAAGGATATAATTGAATCTGATATAGTCAGATTTCAACAGGGGGTGACGATATACCAATTCCTTTCGAGTGCCGTAGGCCTGGGGACGGTATATCACTATATCCTGATTGTTTGGATATAGAAAGGTTTGACACAGTCAGACAAAGGAGAGTAGTCCTTCGAGGTCTGATACAGCTGACCTGGGAACCTCCTTATAAACTCCCGACATGGGGTTCAGAGATCTTGAACCCGACAGTGGGTGTGTGGAATCATGGGTGTCAGCAATTGATATAATTAAACGGTTAAAAGGTGAAGAAGCCATCAAAAACTGTATTAGAATGTTTAAACAAATGAAGATAGGAAGTAATGATACGCTAGATAAAGTAGATTGTTTACATAGTTTAATATGTAAGACTAACTGATCAGAAAATCAGAACTATAGAAGAATGTGTCAATGATGTTGATATGAGTATGTGTATACCAGCATAGATTTTGATAAGAGTGACTGTAATAGTGATGTAACGATTAATACAGCTAGGTACATTGCAGTGAGTAATGTGGATTATGACGAGAAGTATGATATAGACATGATACAGTGTGTGTGCCCGTGTATACAGTGTATGTGTGTTCGTGTATACAGTGTGTTTGTCCGTATATACAGTGTGTGTGTTGCGGACTAGTCTTAGGAGCGACTGGAGCAAATGAAAACGTGTACGGTTTGATGTGAGATGTTTTTCTCAATCCAGATTGAGAACTGAATTTATTGAACTTTAAATTATTGCTATTCTATTTAAAAATATTGTGTATAAAAAAAAGTCCTAGAACATTGAACTTAAAGAGGCGTTGTCACCAGATTTTGCAACCCCTATCTGCTATTGCAGCAGATAGGCGCTGCAATGTAGATTACAGTAACGTTTTTATTTTTTAAAAACGAGCATTTTTGGCCAAGTTATGACCATTTTTGTATTTATGTAAGTAGCTACATCGACTTACCTGCAAACGTGGATGCTGCTGCAGAATCAACTGTAGCCTCTGGTGCCGATGTGGCCGACACGATGCAGGACCTGTGAGTGACGTCACAGATCTGCACTGCCAGAAGCTGGGCGTTGTGAAGAGAAGTGGATGATACTTCTATATACAACGCCCAGCTAGTAAAAGTAGTAAACATGCCCCGATGTACGTACATAATACACGCCCAGTTGGACTTTTACTTTTCAACACGCCCAGTTATAATTTTGCAAGCCTCATTTGCAGAAATACAAAAATGGTCATAACTTGGCCAAAAATGCTCGTTTTTTTTAAATAAAAACGTTACTATAATCTACATTGCAGCGCCTATCTGCTGCAATAGCAGATAGGGGTTGCAAAATCTGGTGACAGAGCCTCTTTAAGTACAAGGTTGTATAAATAGACTGATGTTTTAATTTACCTTATATATAAGGTTTAAATAATTAAAGTTAGAGTTACAAATATAGCAGAGACTTAGTTGCCTTTCAGCATTTTAGCTTGCTGGGGCTTGTAGTTCTAATCAAAAAAAAACAAAAAAAAGAAGTTGTAAAAGGCGGGGTGGGGGGGCAGCAGCTGGTTGCAGTGTGTGAGAATGTTAGAAAAGGGAAGTATTTTGCTGCCTCTTTCTCTGTCCCTTAAGTGAAATATTGCAAGCATGATCTGCATGAATGACTGCTAATTTATTAGAAAGGAAACTGATAATTGTTTCCAATATTTTGCCTTCACACACAGAATGCCTGGATGGTGCTTCCCCAGGGTCCAGCAAATTCCCCATATATTGTCACCAGTACAATGAATGAGCTGCTGGATAAGTGGTCCCCCAAACACTCCACCACTTGCCTATTGCAATATTTTCAGGAGTTGCTTTTGTGTTGTGTCTCTGTTGACATATGTGCTCAGGAAACAGTCTCATTATTGTTGTATCTCTCCCATATAGGTTGCAAAGTGTCCAGGAACAAATTACAACTTTGTAAGCCCACTGTATTTTCCTTGGACATTGCCTGTCTGCTGGTGTATTGCACCTGACCCCCTCCAGGCTTACTGCTATCCAAGACCACCCAGTCCCACACAACCATCGCTCTCTCAGAGCCTTCCTGGGATTAGTGGGTTATTGTAGACCATGGATTGGAATTGCGTCCATATCAATGCAGCCCCTGTATGATTTCCTGCAAACTGATGCTCTAGATGCATTTTACACCCTCAAGCTGTCTTCAGTCTCAGCCCCAGCTCTGGGCATCCCTAGCTACCGTAAGCCTTTCCACCTGTCTTGTCACAAACAAGGTGGTCACGCTTCAGGTGTGCTCACACAAGACCATGGTGGTCGTATGCGGCCCATTGGACATTACTCCGCTAGCCTCGATCCCATTGCACAAGGTGCCCCCTCTTGTCCTCAGGGCTATTGCAGCAGCCGCCCTTCTTGACAAAACTGCAGACATTATTTTACAACATGATTTAGTGCTTCACGTCCCACACGCAGTTGCTGAGGTCATGCACAACATTAAGACTAAACATTTCGCCACGTCTCGTATAACCAAACTTGAACTTGCCTTGTTAAATCCCTCCATCACCCTGAAAATATGTACTACGCTCAACCATGCTTTTCTGATGCCTATGGTTGTAGCGAAAGGAGGGGAAGGGGGGATGTCAGATCCTTAATGTATGAACTTGCAAATGACAATGACTTGTTTGATATGGGGCATGAACATGATTGTCAGTTTAATGCAACTTGAATCCCAACGGTTACCAGGTGTCACTGATGAACCTTTGACTAACTATGATGTTCAGTATTTTGTAGACGGATCCAGATACTGGAATGAGCATACAGGACATTTCACCACCGGGTCCAGGAAGGTAAGACGGTGCTGAAAAAGTCACTGCCCTCCAGCAGCTCTGCCCAAGAGGCAGAACTCATGGCACTCACAGAAACATGTAAGTTGGGCACAGGTAAAAGGGTGAATGTCTATACAGACTCAAGGTATGCCTTTGGAGTCGCACACGATTATGGCACAATATGACGAGCAAGAGGCTTTCTGACATCTGACATCAGCAGGCAAACCAATTAAAAATGCAGACGCAGTAGAACTGATATTTGAGGCATTACCTACAGAGGTAGCCAGAATTAAAGTGCAAGCGCACAAAAGACTAGAGACCCCTGAAGCAAAAGGGAATGCACGGGCTGACCAAGCAGCAAAAGCAGCTGCAACCCTACCCGTATTGGAAGTCCAAGTGAGCCCAGTCACGGAGGAATTGCTGTGTGCTTTCCAGACTCAAGCACCGGCCCCTGAACTGAAATTGTGGCAGGAGGCAGAAGCTGTCAGAGGCGAAGGAGAGCCATGGCATGTAAAGGGTAAAACGTGCTTACCGCGTAGTCTTTTCCCAATGATGTGCGCCCTAGCGCATTCCCCAGTCCACAACTCAAAAGGAGCCATGATAGCAGTGTTACAACGCTGGTTTGCCCCTGGATTTCAGAACGCAGCTGCTCGACATGTAGAGGGTTGCCTGACATGCATCAGACACAACCCCGGTAAATTGACAAAAAAAACAGTAAGCGCACGCCTCGCCCTGATTACCCCTTTCAGCGACTGCAGGTGGACTACATACAGCTACCCAAGGTGAGTGTATATGAATATGTCCTAGTGTATATGAATATGTCCTTGTATGTATTGACTTGTTTTCAAACTGGCATGAGGCATGGCCAGTAACCAAAGCCACAGCTAAAAAACACTGCTAGGACTCACACTCAGTGAAGTAGTATGCCAATATGGGGTCCCTGAAGTAATTGAGGGTGACAGAGGAACCCACTTCACAGGAGAAGTAATAGGACATATACTCACTTGCTTTGGCATCACACAGACATTCCATACACAATATCTCCCCAAAATAGTGGTAAGGTAGAAAGTTTAAATGGAACACTGAAGTTAAAAATACAGAAAGCCATGAAGTCCTCAGGTTTGCCATGGACTGAATGCCTACCCTTGGCATTGTACTCTGTTAGAACCACTCCTAGGGGGCATTGAAACTCAGCCCCTATGAAGTACTGTTTGGGTCAGTCCCAAAGACGGGTTTGTACTTCCCGCAACAGTTGCAACAACAGCCGATGTTATCTAACTACACAGGCATTTAACTGAATTGCATAAACAAGTGTATTCTTCTATTCCAGACCCCAATTCCTTAGAAGGTGCCCATCAACTGCTGCCTGGTGATTGGGTAGTCTTGAAAAGACACATAAGGAAGGTTTTGGAGCTCAGATATACTGAACTGTACCAAGTGCAACTGGTCACTGCAACTTCAGTCAAGCTCGAAGGCAAAGACACCTGGATCCATGCCAGCCACTGCAAAAAGATTGTTAACCAGGTAGTCAAAGATGTCGCTACTTCTCCCGCTTTTGATGATGTTGCCACTGGCGGGCACCCTCAATGATGTACTCAAGAACGATTGGGATAATAAGTTTATCAAACATCGCGGGGTTTTGCATCATGCTCTGAGGGAGCAAACTAACCTGACTGATTGATAGATTTGCACACACAGCCCTGTAATGCCAAAAGCATGCCCTACCTCGCTATCCCTGTTACTTTAGATGAAATAAGGGAATTGTATAATAATACTGTAATTACCACCCTAACAGGGAGAAACGAACAAAAATTTACCTTTGCCCGTAGCTGCATGGATGGAAGAGCCTTGGATGTTGTTTAGCAGGAGCGGCCCACCCCTTAAATTTGCACAGATGCCTTGGGCTTCTGCTGGAGTGGACCTTGCTTGTTATCCCGGCTTCTCATCCTGCGGCTGCATTCAGCATTGATACTCAGTGTGTAGGAGTTGATGCTACTTTAGGTCAGATGCCCCGCTGCATAAATATCACTGTACGATTACTTGAGGAAGCCTTGCGATTATATGTTAGAAATAACACTAGAAGGTAATATGATGGCTAAATAGGTGACCAGTTTGTTTAAGGGGTCAATCATAGGGGTACCGAAAAATATGTATATTGTATGTGAACATCAGGTGTATAATGGCTCCCAAGTAACTTCACGGGTACATGTACATTAGCCTATCTAACACCTGCAACTTTTATTATACCACATGAGAATGTAGATGTTAACGCCGTGCCAGGACACATATTGTATGAAAGAAGGGCAAACGGGCGCCCCCATATTGTACATATGGGAAGTGGTAACGCAGTCAGGAGTAAACTATTCCTCTACCCTATGATAATGCAGATGTGGGATAAACTAGTAGAGGCTACAGACTATTTGGATCAACACATATTTGAGATACTTAGTTTACCCAATGCCACCAATATACATTCACAAGGAATTGATTGTAGTAGCTAAACAACACACCATAGTACTTGATTACTTGACTGCCTCTCAGGGAGGGATGTGCCAGATTGTGGGCCCCGACTGTTGCGATTATATTGATCCTGCGGACAACCTCCGTGTTAAAGCTAGACTAACAAAAATACTGATTTCAGAGAAAAGTGGCTGAAAGAACATGAAGTTAACAAGGACTCCTGGTGGGATAATACCTTTTCTTTCTTAGACCCAGCCAATTGGTTTAAGGGAATAGCCGGGTGGCTGATGGGTATACTTCAAACTGTGTTTCAAATTATTTTTTATGCTTGGCTATATAGGTTTTCGTTTGTTAATATAACTAATGACATTTTTATGTAAGAGAACTAATAAGGTGAGACATCATAGGCCGAAACCCAGACCCTTCCAGGAACAATATCCTATGAGAACGCAGCCTGTCACTGAGCCCTAGGTGGATGGGCAGAAGCAGTAATGAAGTCCCCCTCATCCGGTTTAGCGGGTGAGGATAGTAGCTTGGGGATCAGTGACTAGGTTTTAAGAATGAGAAAAAGGAGGGTCTGATAAGGAAGCCTGGACTTCTATCCTCCATTTTGTATATTATTCTCAAGTTTTAAAACTACTGATTCAGTTATATAATACTTTAACCTTTGTTCTTCCTTTTAGATGTCTCACCGCAAGCTAAAATGATTCTTCCTCTTTCTTAGACAGACTATGAATCTGCTGGCATAGCTAAAATATATAATGTCTGAGCACGTAGCTAAAAAAATATGCTGATTACCAATATTACAAACATGTGATATAAATTGATACAATGTGATATAATGTATAGTATACGTGTTCTTTTATGATAAACTCCCGCGTGATTTAGAAGAGGAGGAGACATGGTCAATATTGATTGGATAGACTGAAGGCCATGGCCCCTCTTATGTGATTGGAGAGGGAGACATGGCCAACACCCCTTTTAATGATATATAATCTATGTATTATTTGCTAATAAACTAGAGAATCTAATTGCACTTACAATATGTGTGAAGTGTGTAGTTTCTCTCCGATGCATCGTCAACTCTCTCCCACATATTTGAAACCAGATAAGAGACATCGAGGTCCAGTTGATGACCTGCCTAAATTGATGACCCTTAACACTATATACAGGGGGATGTGTGTGTGACGCTATATACAGGGGCCTTTGTGCACGTGGTGCTTTACTATACAGTGTTTGACACAATTATATTCAGGGGCGCAGTGTTTGGTGCTATTATATTTAGAGGCACAGTGTGTGGCACCATGATCATTTTGTTTTCGTTTATAGGTGTAGAAATGTTGGAAAAGTGAGCAACAGAAGACATCTAAGTGGCAAATTCTGCAGAAATGGTTCATGGCCGGGAGAAGTCGTCATGAAGTCTGGACAGGATGGAGAAGAAAAGAGGAAAAAAGTTACCAGAATCTGAGAAGTCGTCACATGTGAGTCACTAGATTTATAGAGAATCTGTCACCTCTCCTAACATGTTTATTATAGGAAATACTTGTGTTTCACTAAAAGTCCTTGTGCAGTCCAGGACTGATAGACAAATGCGTGTTACTATTCCCCTTGTTAGGAGGATGTGTCCCTGCACAGTGTGATACTGTCAGCGATGGTTGGAGACTGTCAGTATGTAGGGACACAGCCCTTTGACAAGGGGAATCGTAACAACCATTTGTTAATGCTCACACAAAAAGGTAGTGTTACGGCTCGGCGGGGGAGAAGGGGGGCCCAAGATTGGGGTAACAGCCCAGGGCCTATAGCCTACTTATTCTGCCACTGGTAGGTTGTCTCGGGTATCTGGAGCCATGCTGATTGTAGTGCATCCCACATTTGCTGGAGTGTGAGCGGGGAGGATCCATAGAGCAAACAAGACGATCGAGGTGGTCCCACAGATCCTCAATTGGGTTCAAGTCTGGTGAATTAGGGGGCCAGGGAAGTACTTGGAAGTCTTGGTCATGCTCTTCGAACCACTGTCAGACATTTCTAGCCGTGTGACATGTCGCGTTGTCTTGCTGGAAGATTCCATCCACCCCAGGGAAGACAAACAGCATGTATGGGTAGACATGATCTGCAACAATGGATTCATACCCAAATCGGTTCAGAGTGCCTTCCACATGGATGAGTGGGCCCACAGAATACCATGAAAAGATAACGCTGCCTGCCGCCGGCTTGTGTTCTTCCAGCAATGGTTGCAGGGTGTTTGTTCTCTGATGTTTCTCGCTTGAGTCGCCAACATCCATCCGTTCGATGAAGCAGAAAACATGACTCATCAGAGAAGGCAACCCTTTGCCAATCATCGGTGGTCCAATTCCTATACTGCCGTGCAAATTGAAGCCTTTTTTTCCGATGCACCTTTCTTAGCATAGGAGCAGTGACCATCCGTCTGCTTCAGAACCCCCTTACGCAGTATGGTTTGCTCAACTGTTGTTTAAGACACTTGTCTGGAAGCCCGCTGGTTGATTTTCACAGTGAGTTGCTCCTTTGTAGCGTGTCGTTCGGTTTTTGCACACCTTCTAATAGCCTACGTTAACCTCTCAAATCAATGTGACTCGTGGTGCTCCGCAGTTTCCACGTTGGTTATTCCCAATGGTGCCATTTGTCCATTCACAATACACTTTCACCACAGTAGCACGTGAACAGTTCACAAACTGCGCTGTTTAAGAAATACTGCCACCCTTGGCCTGAAAGCCAATAATCATCCCTTTTTGCAACTCTGATAAATTGCCCCTTTCACCCATGGCAACAACGAGGGATATGTGTTCAGACAGCCTATCGCTCACCTTATATACCCACCAAGCCAGCCCACAACACATCACTTCCTTCATGGGCTTCACGTCAAATGTAGAAGGTGGTCATAATAAGGTGACTCGACTGTGTATATGTAGTGAGATTACCTTTAAGATATATTTTATTCCCAAGCTGAACAAGCACATTTTTTCAGCCTCTCATTGCAAGAGAGGTCTTCCATCTATTTACATATTTATCTAGTAGCCCGCCTATGATCCTTATCCAGCTCTCCCAGTGGCATAGCTATAGGGGTCGCAGCGGTCGCAGTTGCGACCAGGCCCCTAAACCTGGGGGGCCCACGGGCCCTCGTTGCCATACAGCGTGTTTTTCCTAACTAAATCTTCGGTGCCGTGAAGCCGGCACTTCCTGGTTACGGTCACATGGTACAATTAGTGTACCATGTGACCGTGTTGTCACATGACACGGCTTCCAGACAGAGCAGAAGAGTCGGTGCGGAGGACTCCAGGTAAGCTGCAGTGTAATGTAATGTATTGTGTTGTAATGTATTGTGTTGTGATGCCTTGTCATGTATTGTGTTGTGATGCCTTGTAATGTATTGTGTTGTGATGCCTTGTAATGTATTGTGTTGTATTGTGTTGTGTTGTTTGCGGTGGAGAGGGGGGGGCATTAAATCACAGCCCCCCTCCTCCACCGCAAACTGCACAATACAGTCAGGGGCGTAGCTAAAGGCTCATGGGCCCCGATGAGAAAAAGTTCTTATTGGGCCCCCCCCCCCGCAAACTTCTCATGGCCGACGGTCCGCAGCTTTCAGCTGCATCACTGGGTCTCCTAAGTGACCCAACAATGCAGCACTAGCAGCCGGGGGCGTCACTAAGGACTTAAAATGTCAGGGGAAATAGCCCCAATACATATGTGTCCCCCCCAAAAAATTGTATGTGTGTATAGGAGACAGCATAGCATATCTATAGCACTACAACCCTATAAACTATGGATAGGATTAGATACAGTGGCTGAGCAGACAGTATCACACATGATAGGATTAGATACAGTGGCTGAGCAGACAGTATCACACATGATAGGATTAGATACAGTGGCTGAGCAGACAGTATCACACATGATAGGATTAGATACAGTGGCTGAGCAGACAGTATCACACATGATAGGATTATATACAGTGGCTCAGCTGACAGTATCACACATGATAGGATTAGATACAGTGGCTCAGCAGACAGTATCACACATGATAGGATTAGATACAGTGGCTCAGCAGACAGTATCACACATGATAGGATTAGATGCAGTGGCCCAGCAGACAGTATCACACATGATAGGATTAGATACAGTGGCTCAGCAGACAGTATCACACATTATAGGATTAGATACAGTGGCTCAGAAGGCAGTATCACACATGATAGGATTAGATACAGTGGCTCAGCAGACAGTATCACACATGATTGGATTAGATACAGTGGCTCAGAAGGCAGTATCACACATGATAGGATTAGATACAGTGGCTCAGCAGACAGTATCACACATGATAGGATTAGATACAGTGGCTCAGCAGACAGTATCACACATGATAGGATTAGATATAGGGCCCAGCTCGCTGACATTGCGGCTCCAGCGCTGGACCCAGGAAAGGTAAGAATAATAATTGTGCTTCTTTATGTGTTACTGATTATTTTTGTGTGTTTGTGATTTTTTACAGGTTCGGTTGTTGGACTACGTCGGATTCGAGGACTACTTCAATGACGGCGTTTTTTTATTCTCAATAAAATGGTTAACGGGGGTTGTGTTTTTTTATTTCAATAAAATATTTTTTCTATGTGCTTGTATCTTTTTAAACTTTATTATCACCGCCTTAGTAATGGCCGCTGGCTGATTGACAACCTCCATTACTAAGGCGGGGCTTAATGTTAGCCGGTGCAGAGGCCAACACTAACCCCCATTATTACCCCGGTACCCACCGCCACCAGGGGTACTGGGAAGAGCCGGGTACGAACCAGTACCCGACCATCTGTAGTGACGGTCAGGCACCAGGGTGGCCGCAGGCTGGTAGTATTAGGCTGGGGAAGGCCAAAAACAGTGGCCCTTCCCACCCTGGTAATGCTGCCTGCTGCTGCTGTGTTGTATCTGGCTGGTTATGAAAATTGGGGGGGACCCCACATCGTTCTTTCCAATTATTTTTTATTTTATTTTTTTTTAAATGACGTGGGGTCTCCCCCATTTTTCATAACCAGCCAGATACAATAAAGCAGCAGCAGCCTAGTATTACCAGGGTGGGAAGGGCCACTGTTTTTGGCCTTTCCCCTACTGATAATACCAGCCTGCGGCCGCCCCGGTTCCCAACCATCACTACAGATGGTCAAGTACTGGATGGTACCCGGCTCTTCCCAGCACCCCTGGTGGCGGTGGGTACTGGGGTAATAAAGGGGGTTAGTGTTAGCCGCTGCACCGGCTAACACTAAGTCCCGCCTTAGCCTTAGCAATGGATGCTGTCAATCAGCCGGCGGCCATTACTAAGGCGGTAGTAATATAGTTTAAAAAAACACAAAGACATAGAAAAAATATTTTATTGAAATAAAAAAAAAACCCACACAACAATCATTAACCATTTTATTGATAATAAAAAAAAAAAAAGCCGTCATCGAAGTAGTCCTGGAATCCGACGTAGTCCAACGACCGAACCTGTAAGAAAACACACAAGAAAAACGATTAGTAACACATGTGTTAGGCTTAGATACAGGGCCCATGTGTGATACTGTCTGTGGGACCCTGTATCTGAGCCTATCACAAGGTAGGCTTAGATACAGGGTCCAGCAGACTGTAATCTTATACAGTATAAGATTACTGTGTGCTGGGGCCCTGTATCTAAACCTACAGTGTGGTAGGCTTATATACAGGGCCCATCAGACAGGATCACACATGGGCCATGTATCTAAGCCTACCATGTGATTGGCTTAGATACAGGGCCCAGCAGACAGCATCACACATTCTGTGATCCTGTCTCATGTGCCCCCTAAGCCTGCTACATCGTAGGCTTAAAGAGGTTGTGCAGTCCCTAAACATTGATGGCCTATCCTTAGGGTAGGCCATCAATAGCTGATGTGTCCAGGGTCCGTCTCCCAGGACCCGCCAATCAGCTGTTTTGAAGGGGCCGCAGCGCTCGTACGAGAGCTGCTTCTCCTTCATTTCACTACTTGCTCACACTGTGAATCGCCGACACTGATTCACAGTGTGACCGGAATGAAGCGACCGGAGTGAAGGGGAGCAGCTCTCGTACGAGTGCTGCGGCCCCTTCAAAACAGCTGATTGGCGGGTCCCGGGAGTCGGACCCCGCCAGTCAGGGCTACTAATCTTACCTTCCTCTTCAGCCGTGGCGGTAGTTCTGTCGTCTCGATGCTGTGCGCGGCGCATAGCGCTTGACGTCAGAACCTCCGCTGCGATCCGGAACCAGGAAGGTAAGTACAGTCTGTTACTATAGTAACAGGGGCCTGCGGCCCGAGTTACTATAGTAACTTTTAATTGACGTGGTGCGGGGGGCTGTGGGCCCCCCTGGCTTCGGGGCTCGGTTGCAATTGCGACCGCTGCGACCCCTATAGCTATGCCAGTGGATAGATAAAGATAGATAGATAGATAGATAGATAGATAGATAGATAGATAGATAGATAGATAGATAGATAGATAGATAGATAGGAGATAGATAGGAGATAGATAGGAGATAGATAGGAGATAGATAGGAGATAGATAGGAGATAGATATGTGATAGATAGATAGATAGATAGATAGATAGATAGATAGATAGATAGATAGATAGATAGATAGATAGATAGATAGATAGATAGATAGATAGATAGATAGGAGATGGATGGATATACTTTGTCTGTTATGCTAAACAGTCAGCCCTGAAGTGTGACTGCTCAGCATGACAGACATACACAGTGAAGGGGTTAATAGCTGCATTACTAGCAGCTACTTACATACATCGGGTGTGGGGTCAGGGAGCAGCAGGAGTCAGGATTCCTGGGAGGAGACAGTACACACACGATCTTCTTGCTGTAGCCATTCCTTTCCCAGCGCACGAGGAAGAGGGAAACAGCTAGAAGCCAGCTGATTGGCTGGACAGCACAGTGGGCGGGCAAGAGTCTTCCCCCTCCGTGCAATGACTGTTTCACCGCCGAGCTGCCACCAATGCTTTAAAATACATTGCTGGGTCTCCTTTGTACCCCAGCAGGAACCCAGCAATGCAGAGGAATCATTGTAGCACTACTGTGCTACTGTGGTGAGGGGGGCCTGCGGGCCCCCCCTGGCTGGGGGCCCGGTCGCAGTTGCGACCGCTGCGACCCCTATAGCTACGCCACTGAATACAGTATAGTACACATGACTATGAGAGCGGGGCTGCGGCTGAGTGATACAGTCACTGCCCCGCTCCTGAGTCCTGAAATGTGCGTGCCGTCAGGATGATGCAATGCGGCCAGCGCTGCACTAATGATCTGCGGCACTGAAGACAGAACATGGTGGGCACGCTACAAAACACCCCCAATGTTCTGTCTTCGGTGCCTGAACCGCAGCTCATTAGTGCAGCGCTGGCCGCATCTCCTCATGCTGACCGCGCGTGCACTTCCTGTCAGGAGCAGGGCAATGGCTGTATTACACAGCCGCAGCCCCGCTCTATAATGGCGGAGATCAGAGAAACCGCTCATCTCCGCCGCTATTCTCCTGAATGCTGCGATCAAAGCTGATTGCAGCATTCAGGGGAAAATGAGAAGGGGGGATGCCCCTGGATCGCATCACAGGGAATTCCCTGTGACGCGATTGAGGGACATACCATATATGGGCAGACAGCCCAGGGTCCATTGAAGGACCCCAGGGCTGTCCTACCATATTTACTGTTGTTAGGGCATACTGAGGTATGTCCTAACAACTGCCTGTGTACTATCAGTACACAGGCTAATGTACTGACCTATAGCTATAGGCCAGCACATTGAAGTTTAAAAATAAAGTAAAAACAAAGTAATGTTAAATAAAAAAAATACACATACACCTTTTTTACAATAAACATTAAAATAAGTCTCAATACATAAAACATACACATAATCGGTATTGGCGCGGCCGTAATAACCTGCACAACTATTTTTACTCTGTAAAAAAATAAAATAAAAATTGCTTTCTATCACTTAGGCCCCATTCACACGACCGTGCCCGCAATCACGGCCCGCGATTGCGGGCACGGCCGGCCGCCGACTGCCACCCGCATTTTCGGGCCGTGCTCCCATACAAAGTATGGGAGCACTGCCTGCAAAATGCAAAAGAACGGACATGTTCCATAATTTTTGGAACATTTCTACGGCACGGACACCCATCCGCAGCGCTACAGAAATGTGTCCGCGCTCAATGAAAGTGAATTGGTCCATTTTTGTGGACAGCGTTTGCGGTCCGCAAAAATGGAGGTTATTTACAGTCGTGTGCATGGGGCCTAATTGTGAGGCACAAGGTGCGATGATGAATTTAACCTCCATGTGCCTCACATTAATAGTAATTAACCCCATCATGTAACTTACATATTAACCCATTATGACTGAGAAACATGATGGGGTTAATTACTATTAATGTGAGGCAAATTCAAAATTCATCACACCTCGTGCCTCACATTAGAAAACAAAAGAACCTTTTTTTTTTTTATTATTATTATTATTGTTGGCAAAGTAAACGAAGTATCAGTATCGAAGTCCAAATTTTGGTATTGTGACATCCCTACACTGTGGGTCGCGTCCCCCTGGGGGTTCGTGTGAAGACCTCTGGGGGGTCGCGAGTCACTCACCGAGGTCCCGGTTCCATTCAATCCTGGAGCAAGGAGCTGACATCTCCTTGATCCAGCATTCACTGTGCCCTGAGCGGCTCGACGGAGGCAGGCGGGATGTAGCGACATCATCGCGCCTGCCGACGCCAAGTCACTCATAGCACAGACCGGAGGAGGCGAAGGATCCTCCACCCGGCGTGGGAACGGGGACAGGTAAGTTATTATGCTATTTTTATATTATGCACATATGGGGGCATTATACTGTATGGGGAACTGATATTGCGGGGGGGGGGGGATTATACTGTATGGGAGGCTGATATGGGGAGCATTATACGATATGGGGCTGTTATGGGGGGCATTATACATTATGGGGCATTATACTGTGTGGGGGCAGCTATGGGAGCATTATACTGTGTGGGGGCATTATACTATGGGGGCTGTTGGGCAAGGCGTCTGGGCATAGGCGCGCGCAGGGGTCTGATGATGATGGTGGTGTTGGGTAGGGGTAGGGGGGCCCAAGCTGAATTCTTGCACCCGGGCCCATGAGCCTTTAGCTACGCCCCTGAGCTCTCCTTTATCCTTTTTAGAATGTGGATCCGAAAACTGAATACCATATTCAAGATGAGGCCTTGAAGGAGATGTTATATTTAGATCACTTTATGTGATGCATCTTTCATTCTATAAATCAGCTTTGGATTTGTGGACACAATTTTTAGAATTATTCTTTGCAAAGTTGATCAAGCCCCAGTTTCTCATTTGGACTGAAGACTTTGCTCTTGCTTTGGTATTCCAGAAGATTGTCTTTTTTTTCTTTTCAGGCCATTGTTTGTAGTCTTGGCTTAATTTTTTTAATTACATTGGAAAAGATCTTTAGTTGTGACAAAAGGGGGGGTTGGGGTTGGTAGTCTACTTGGAGGAGGCAATGTAGAAGGCCCTACCTTGCTACACCCTACAAAATGAAATCTATGGCAAGGAGAAAGATTTCCACTTTCATTAATGCCAGTTTTTTCGTAAATGATAATAACATTGTCGAGCTGCTGAGAACCTGCCTCCTTTTGTGAAGCCACACCCCCTTTTTCCAAGAGTGTCAAGGGTGGCGTAAAAAGGCCAAAAGTCACAATGTTGCCGTAATTAGTATGTAGCTCAGAGTTGGCTTCTCTAATATGTGCTCTACTTTCTGGGACAGATTAAGGACATGACCTGCTCTAGATTGATTTACAGCTTCCCCAGTCCATTGCTATTTTTTCTAATAATCAGGACTGTATTTGCCATTAGGTACTGGGGATGAAGTGTCTAGGGTGTCCATCAAGAGGGGGGAGCTGCAGGATCATTTGTTGTTTTTTTCCCCCAAAACAAATAAACTTTGTGATCTGGGCGGGGGGGGAGGACCTTCTCAGACTAAATGTAAAACGCGCTTTGTTCATGGATTGGACAGAACTGCTCATGAGAGCAGCTGTAGCCAATCTATGAACAGTGGGAGTGTCTCAGGGTCAGCCTATTGGTTACACACACGGAGGAGACAGGAGCAGAGGCTGCATGAAGAGAGAAGTTAACTCAGCCCACAGCCCACTCCTGTAAGAAGCCTGTTAGCCGGTGCAGCAAGGGAAGAGGTAAGTTCCTAATGGAGAATCTATCTGCTTTTTGTGCCTGTATGTGCCTCTGTGTGTGTATATTTGTCTATGTATATATATCTCTGTGTGTGTTTATTTGTCTGTGTATATATGTCTCTGTGTGTGTATATATGTCTGTGTTTCTATGTGTATATATTCCAATATGTGTATATGTGTCTCTGTGCATGTATTTGTGTGCCTAAGTGCCTAAATACGTACATACCTGGCTAAAAGTTTTAAGACTGACACAAATTTTGGTTTTCACAACATTTGCTGCTTCAGTGTTTTTAGATCTTTCACAGTATTATCTGCAGCAAGATGGTGGGCGGTAGCATTCTTTTTGTGAAACACCAACTCCGAGCATATCCTAACTATTGTTCTGGCCATGCTGGGAGCTGTAGTTTCAAATGGTACAAACTTATATAGCAGGGACTAAACTGAATTTTCAAATGATCTCTGCACGAAGCTGTATTTGTGCTTGTGCTGTATATATGTATATATATATATATATATATATATATATATATATATATATATATCACTTTATTAAGATTTGACAGTTGTCACCCAAAAAATATGGTCAAATCTTTACCGTATAGTCAAATGATTAGGGCTAAACGTAACACTGATAAACAGGAAGACTTGGACAAATCATTAAATATCATGACTAATAATTTTTTACAGAGAGGATATCCTAAATCACTGCTGTTATCTCATAAGAATAAGATTTGTAATATTGCAAGTGATAGTCTGTTTCAGTCTGCAAAATCCTCTACGCGAAAAAAACGTATTCCTTTTATTTCAACTTACAATGAAGTTAGTGGAGATCTTTCCAGGATTGTGAATAGACACTGGTCGATCATTAGCAATAGTTTTGGTCATATTGAGGAATTGAAAAATAATCCTCTAATGTCTTATAGACGTTCACAAAACCTCCGTGAAAGATTGGTTAAGACTAGGGTGTCAGAATGCAGAAAAGGGTCACAATCCATACTTAAGCCTCTAAAACCAGGGAATGTCCCGTGCCATAAATGTGTTAACTGCTCATTAATGTGTAGGGGCAACACTTTCATACATCCACTAACTGGTCAAAAGTTTAATATCAGACATAAATTTACTTGTGACTCTGACTGGGTCATATATGTTCTATGGTGTCCCTGTGGGTGAGACCACTTGTGCTTTTAAAACTCGCTTAAATAACCACCGTTTCTCGATTCGAAAAAAGAAACTTGATTTGCCTGTAGCCAAACACTTCTCAGAGCATGGACACAATGAAAGGGATCTTACATTCATGATCCTTGATCATATCCCGCCATTGCAATATGGTGGTGATAGACACATGGCTTTACATAAAAAATAACGGAGATGGATATTTTTATTGAACACATTGAGACCATCTGGCCTCAATGTAGAGTTCAGTGTAGATAGGATTGCCATGTGATGCTTTCATTTCTCCGCTTTATCTTTGAGGTTCTCTAATGTTCTCCTTTTTGTGATAATTTATGACACATTGGTATTATTTATTTATTTTTATGTTTATTTCTATGAACACTAATTTTTATATTTTTGCATTTCTTTTAGATCCAAACACCACTCCCAACAGAACATCGGGATCTCTCATATTTATATCTAATAGTAATGAATTTGTTAAACAGACATTATACATTGCTATATTACGAGTTTTCGGTCCTAGAAACATATTAATAAAATTATTTTTTTACCTGGTGTTTATTTCTAGTCTCCTTTCTTTGGCGATAAGTAACTTGGAGATATTGTGGTACTATTTATATTTATACACTATGTTGCTAAAAGAGGCACTATTGGTCCGTTACACGTGAGAGGTTGACGGAATATCCTGTGCACATGAAGATGTTGCCAGTGGATTCTGGAAACCCTGGGGGTGCGATCGTTCTGAACACGCAACAGTGAGCAGAGATCCACATACCCACGTGTGGATCAACAACAGTAATCTCTTATTATAATGACGAAAGTCTGATATACTTAATTGCTATTTTTTCTTTCCCTAAGATATCTCCGTTACTTATCAGCAGGAGCCCTCAATAGTATATATGCTTTTTTCTATTTTTGGACTTATTGACTCGTTATAGCTATGTTATTATAGTATAATAATATATGATAATGCCATCTGATACTGTAGCCACGATGTGCGGCGGATTCATATCAGTTGCTTGGCAACTGAGGACGCCACCATTCACATGATCTAGACAGTGGAACGTACTGTGTCGTCAACATGCGCCTTGTGCGCCTTGTTGCCTTGCAACGGTATACTTCCGCTTCTATTCTTTACACAGTCGCACTACTTCTTGATTACAATGTGGTGTACAGCTGAACATCGCTATGGATTCCAATGGCCTGACATGCTAACGAAGACCTGAAGTTCTGATTGGTGAGCGGATCTGTGATGCTTTATTCCAACACTGCTGAGGCTTAAATGATTATGTCCTAATCACTTGTTTTTAACGTTTATTGTACTATGTATTGTTGTTCACAATATTGTAGATGCACATCAGCACTTTATGTATCATGTTTATATGTTCATTGATACCTTCAATAATTTGTTGATAACGATTTTGGCACTAAGCACTTTATTTGTATTTTAATGAGATCAATTATACAAAGTGATCTCAGCCCTATATATGTTTGCAATACTAGATGTGTCACTATGCTTGATAAAGATCCTATTGTAGGATTGAAACGTCGCTTTTGTATTGGGATTGAGTAAACCACCATTTTCTTCACATTGGAGTGCTGCAAATCTTCTTTCGTTATATCTGACATTTCGTCTGAGGATCGGGACGTTTTTGCTGGGCACCCATTCAATGGTTTCTCTGTGAGTGCTGCTGCCTTCTATATATACATATATATATATCAGTATATAAGATATATATAAGATCAGTATATATATATATATATATATATATATATATATATATATATATATATATATATATACTGATCTTGATTCTGGTGCTGTATTTATGTACTAAGCTTGATTCCGGTGGTGTATTTATGTACTGAGCTGGGTTCTGGTGCTGTATATATATATATATATATATATATATATGTACTGAGTTTGGTTCTTCTAATGATGTATATATATGCTTGAGAAAGGCCCAATGGAGTAGGGCTGAAACGTCGCATGTGGTGAATAAATCCACTTTTTTCACTATCAAGGTGTGCTGTCTCGTATTTTGAATGGATTTACTATATATATATATATATATATATATATATATATATATAAACAGAGCTTGGTTCTGGTGCTGTATATGCAGTATGTACTGAGATTGGTTCTGCTGCTGTACATATGTACTAAGCTTTGTTCTGGGGACGTCTTTATGTACCGAGTTTGATTCTGGTGCTGGATTTATGTACTGAGCTTGGTTCTGGTTTTGTATTTATGTACTGAGCTTGTTTCTGGTGCTGTATTTATGTACTGAGCTTGGTTCTGGTGCTGTATATATGTATTGAATTTTGTTCTGGTGATGAATATATGTACTGAGCTTGACTCTAGAGCTGTATATATGTACTGAGTTTGGTTCTGGTGCTGTATTCAAGTACTGAGCTTTGTTCTGGTGCTGTATATATGTACTAAGCTTGGGTCTGGTATTGTATTTATGTACTGATCTTGGTTATGGTGCTATATTTATGGACTGAGCTTTGTTCTGGTAATGTATATATGTACTAAGCTTGGTTCTGGTGATGTATATATGAACTGAGTGTAGAGACCATGGCCGCGTACCGTCGGGTTCTTCTCACACCCCGGCGGCCGCAGCCATGGATCTGTGAGCGCTGGCTGGCATCTCCGTCCCAGGAGACGTCAGAACTCACTTCCGCTCCAGTCCGCTGTGTCCCGTATGGTGCGCTTACATGCTCGCACTCAGCCTCAAAAGGGCAGCGCGCACATGGAAATCATCAACAGTTAGCCCATGATTCCCCTGGACTATAAGAAGGGCCCTGCCCCTTTGCTCATTGCCTGAGCATTGTTTGTATTCCCATGTTAATCTTGCAAATGGTCCCTTAGTGTTACCATGTTCCCGTTGTTTTCGTGCCCTGCTACCTGTATCCTGTGCTATGTCCTTGTTCCTGGGCCTGTTAGTGTTGAAGTCGTGTCCTACTGCACCTGCTGTCATCTGCCACGTCCAGTGTCATCTACCACATCCAGGGTTATCTGCCACGTCTGGCGCAACCTGCTGCACCTGCTGTCACCCGACATGTCTGGCGTAACTTGCTGCAACCACCTCCATCCGTGCTAAAGCCTCGGCCACTGTCTGGACTATTCAGGTACCCTAGACTGGGACTTTGTATTGATTGGGTGCTCTGTTGTTTGGCCAGCTGCCTCCCCGCTATGGCAGTACAGCCTAGTGGGTCCACATACCCACAGACTGTGACACTGAGCTAGATTCTGGTACTGTATTTATGTACTGAGCCTGGTTCTTGTACTGTATTCATGTACTGAGCTTGGTTCTTGTACTGTATATGTCATGGCTTTGGCGTATGTGGACCCACTAGGTCGCTCTGCCGTAGCGGAGTAGCAGCTGGCCAAACAATAGTTAATAACAGCCTCTAGGACAAGAGTACCTGGATAGATGCTTTGGCAAAAACTCAGCGTGGCAGACACTAGGAGTAGCAGAGCCGTGGCGTAGCAACATGTGCCGTAGCAGACACTTGGCACAGATGACACTTGGCACAGATGACACTCTTGACTCCGACACTAGATTACGCACTGGAACAAACACAATTATTGGATACAGGCTACAGGAAATGGGAACACTGCATACAGGATACAACTAAGGGAGCATTTGCAAGGACTAATGTGGGCAGACACAACAAGGTTTAGGCAAGGAGAGGAAGGGCAGAGCAACTTTTTAAGGTCCAGGATGTATAGGGATTGGCTAGGCAACGTTTACATGGTGCACTGAAACCCTACAGGATTCAGTGAGGGAGCTTCAGCCGCATGTGCCGGCGTCTCCATAGAGGGAGACACCGGCATGAGGAGAGTGTCCTGCCGTTGCAGCTGCAGGTAAGTAAGATGTGCCGGCAGTCAGCGACCGTGGTCACAACAGTATATATGTACTGAGCTTTGTTCTGGTACTGTATATATGTACTGAGCTTGGTTCTGATATTGTATTTATTTACTGCGCTACGTTCTGGTGCTGTATTTATGAACTGAGCTTGGTTCTGGTGCTGTATTTATGTACTGAGCTAGGTTCTGTTACTGTATTTGTTGTGCTGTGATCCATATGTGTATAGTATTGGCACTGGAGGAAAAACCGTTATAGAAGAGTTGTTAACAATTGCTACAAATGAATGTTCACCAGTTTTATGCTTCAGTACTGTTTAGGAGACTTTCATCTTTAAATCAGCTGCTTCCCTGTTACACAGTGTAGGGTGGCTCGTACGAGTGTACGGACGAAGACTTTGGTTAATTGCATGAAGTCCCCGTAAAATTGTCACGTGCCACTTAGGCTAAGTTCACACTCCGGTATAGTATGTTTAGCTCTCTTCCATCGGAGGAAAAAATGAACGAGAATACAAACGGAAACGGAAAGGATCGCTTCCGTTAGAATTACCATTGTTTTTAATGGTAATTCTTTTGTTTCAGATGCTTTCCGTTTGCCTCCGTTCGCTAGGTTTCCGTTTTTTTACAGAAGCAAAAATGCAGTCTGCAGCACTTTTGCTTCTGTGAAAGAACCGGAAACCTAGCAAACGGAGGCAAACGGAAAGCATCTGAGACAAAAGAATTATCATTAAAATCAATTGTAATTCTAACGGAAACAATGCTTTCCGTTTGGACTCTCGTTCATCTTTTCCTCCAACGGAAGAGAGCTAAATGTACTATAACGGTAGTATCTAGGGGGGCAGGCGGGGAATGTGCCCCAAGCGCAACTAAGAGGGAAGGTGGGGGTGCGCCAGGAGCGCACTGTCCATGACGGCAGCCTGTTGCCTCTCTGAGGAGACGGCGGCGCCACAGAAACCAGTCGCCGCCACCTCCTCCTGCACTGTAGGTGATGAACGGCCGGGTACGTTCTGAGCCCAGCCATTCAACGCCTTTCAACGACTCAAGCGGCGAGATTACCTCTTTACGCTGCTTGCATTTTTGAAAGGCGCGGATTGACAGGGCAGAATGACTTGCCCTGTAAGTTAGCGCCTTTCAACAACGCAAGTGGCGCGAGGATGTCAGAAGAGAGCAGGTCTGCATTGACACCGGATGGCGCGGGAACGGGATTACGGTGAGTATGTAAAGTTTTTTGTTTTTTTATCCTAATACAAATGTAAGTGACATTATCTACAGGGGGGCTATATAGAAGGGTAGGCTATATATGGAGCACTATAGGGGGAGCTATATGTGAGGCACTATATACAGGGTTGGGCTACATGTGGATCACTATTTATAGGGGGAGATATATGTAGGGCACTATCTACAGGGGTGGGCTATATGTGGAGCACTATCTGCAGAGGGGCGATATGTGCTGCACTATCTACTCAGGGGCTACATGTGGGGCACTATATATAGGGGTGGCTATATGTGGGCACTATCTACAGGGTGGCTATATGTAGGACACTATCTACAGGGGGGCTATATGTGGGGCACTATCTACAGGGGCACTATGGGGGTCACTATCACAGGGGATCTCCGTAGGGGACTATCTACATGGGGCTCTATGGGGGCACTATCTACAGGGGGCACGGTGTGTGTGTGTGTGTGTGTGTGTGTGTGTGTGTGTGTGTGTGTGTGTGTGTGTGTGTGTGTGTGTGACACAGTGTATGGTTCTTTTATAATTAGAGGTGGAGTGTATGGTGCTATTATAATCAGGGACAGTGTATGGTGCTATTATAATTAGAGGTACAGTGTATGGTGCTATTAAAGTATATTTAAGTGTCTGGCACCATGATAACTTTATATTTGTTTATCGGTGGAGAAATGTTTGAACAGTGAGAAGCTGAAGACATCTGAGTTGCAAACTGCAGAAATGGGCTGTGACCGGGAGAAGTCATCATAGAGGTCTTGACCGTATAGAGAAAAAAAGAGAAAAAGATCAACTACAATCTGAGATGGTCACCGGTGAGTCACTTAATGTAAATGTTTATTCTGCCTCTAATCAGTACTGTAGTCACTGTATGATCTGCAGCGAGATGATGGGTGATATGGTTTTGTTTTTTGTGAAACAGAAACTCCTAGAATATCCTTATCATTGTTTGGGCTATGATGGAAGCTGTATACAATTTAGTGCAAACCTATACTGCAGGGGGTGCAATAAATTGAGCTGTATTTGTGCTGGTGTTGTATTTATGTACTGAGCTTTGTTCTGGTGTTGTATATATGTACTGAGCTTGGTTCTGGCACTGTATATATGTACTGAGCTTTGTTCTGGTACTGTATAATTTGTTCAGAGCTTGGTACTGGAGCTGTATTTATGTACTGAGCTTGGTTCTGGTGTTGTATATATGTACTGAGCTATTTTCTGGTGCTGTATATATGTAATGAGCTTTGTTCTGGTGCTGTATATATAACTATATTGCTTGTAAAATTCACAAATGGCTTTATGCTCGAGTTACATAAAAAAATGTGGAAAAAAATTACACCTCAGATTGTTAGGGAAAACAAACATAGCGAGGGGGAAGGAGATGTCGGGAAAGAGGTTTCGGGGGGCACCAAACTGAATCATTGCCCCGGGTGCTGGAAAACCTAGCTACGCCTCTGCCTAAGGGACCAGATTGTATAAACAGTAAGGGTATGTGCACACGATAGCAGGCTTTTACGTCTGAAAAGACAGACTGTTTTCAGGAGACGCATTTTGCGAGGCTCCTCTGACAGCCGTAAATTTTGAGCTGCTCTTCATTGAGTTCAATGAAGAACGACTCAAATTACATCTGAAAGAAGTGTCCTGCACTTCTTTTGACGAGGCTGTATTTTTACGCGTCGTCGTTTCACAGCTGTCAAACGACGACGCGTAAATGACAGGTTGTCTGCACAGTATGTCGGCAAACCCATTCAAATGAATGGGCAGATGTTTGCCGACGTATTGTAGCCCTATTTTCAGACGTAAAACTAGGTATAATACGCCTCGTTTACGCCTGAAAATAGGTCGTGTGAACCCAGCCTAATGGTTTGCCCGGCTTGAGCCTGTCCATCATTATATATGAAGTAAGAACAGGGTACAGTGCGGCCAAGAGGGGACACCTGCATAGGGGTCCGGCTGATATTGTGCGTGTTATTGGTCGCTCCACAAAGACCTGCACAGGGCACTAGGGGACAACATTCCAACATGTCTCATGTCCAAGCGTCTGGTAAGGTGCACCCCAATCTCAGATATCAGCTGCCCTGCTTCTGGCAACTTTTCCATTACCAAAGTGTTTTGTTTTTTTAAAGCATTAAAGTGTTAGTTAAAGTGGTGGTGTGATATACATTGTGGCTTGGCCAACCCCCCTGTTTAAACTTTTTTTATTTTGACTAGTGCATTTTAATAACCTGGTCATTGACTTGTCTAGAGTGTTCTTTTGACTTCATGGTGTTGCTGTTGTCTGGAAACTGACTCATCAGCATCTGCACCTTCCAGATTCAGGTGTATTTAGGTTATATATCCAGTTGTTTAGTATGCAAATCTTTACCCCGTGCTCACATTGTGGTTCCCGTTAGTGACCGCCAATACGCCTTTTAACGGCGGCCACTAACGGGCTTTATTCTGATGCATATGCCTTTTTACGGCACTGCATCAGGATAAAGTAAACAGAGCAGGGAGCTGTCAAATCTCCCTGCTCTCAGCTGCCAGAGGCGGCTGGGGGCGTCCCTGCTCTGCTGTGTGAGATCGATATAAGTATCGATCTCACCCGTTTAACCCTTCAGATGCGGTGCGCAATAGCGTGCACCGCATCTGAGTGGTTTTGGAGAGAGGGAGGGAGCTCCCTCTCTCTCCCACCGACACACGGCGATACGATCGCCAAGTGTCTGTGTCTCCAATGGCAGCCGGGGGCCTAATAAAAGGCCCCCAGGTCTGCCTGGAGCGAATGCCTGCTAGATCATGCCGGAGGCATGACCTAGCAGATGCCTATCCGTTTTAAACGGACAGGCAGTAATACACTGCAATACAAAAGTATTGCAGTGTTTAGTTCTAATAGCGATTGGAGAATCGCATATTAAAGTCCCCTAGTGGGACTAGTAAAAAAAATAAATAATAAAGTTAATTTAAAAAAAAATGTGAAAAAAAATTAAAAACCCTCCTTTTCCCCTTACAAAATGCTTTACTATTATGAAACCAAAATAAAGTAAAAAAATTACACATATTTGGTATCGCCGCGTCCGTAACGACCCCGACTATAAATCCATAACATTATTTAACCCGCACGGTGAACGCCGTAAAAAATTTAATAAAAAACTATGGAGAAATTGCTGTTTTCTGTGAATCCTGACTTAAAAAAATGTGATAAAAGTGATCAAAAAGTCGCATCTACTCCAAAATGGTACCAATAAAAACTACAAGTCTTCCCACAAAAAAAAGCCCTCATACAACTGCATCGGCGAAAAAATAAAAACGTTACGACTCTTCAAATATGGAGACACAAAAACAAATAATTTTGAAAAAAAAGCGTTTTTACTGTGTGAAAGTAGTAAAACATACAAAAACTATACAAATTTGGTATCGTTGCAATCGTAACAACCCGCTGAATAAAGTTATTGTGTTATTTATATCACACGGTAAACGGCGTTGATTTAAGATGCGACAAAGAGTGGCGAAATATAAGATTTTTTTCTATTCCCCCCCAAAAAAAAGTTAATAAAAGTTAATCAATAAATAATATGTACCTCAAAATGGTGCTATTAAAAAATACAATTTGTCCCGCAAGACCTTATACAGCTATGTCGACGCAA
Source organism: Rhinoderma darwinii (assembly GCF_050947455.1). Classification (NCBI taxonomy): domain Eukaryota; kingdom Metazoa; phylum Chordata; class Amphibia; order Anura; family Rhinodermatidae; genus Rhinoderma; species Rhinoderma darwinii. The sequence continues at coordinate 264,059,125 of NC_134691.1, read as the reverse complement.
AAATAAAAAAGTTATAGCTCTTGGAATGCGACGATGGAAAAACTTAAAAAATGGCTTGGTCATTAAGGTTTAAAATAGGCTGGTCATTAAGGGGTTAAATGCAAACGTATGCTGGTTTCCAAAGGTAATGTGTGAAACTATTTATGGTGCCAAGAGATGTGTTGATGCCAAGAACACAAGAATGAATCTCTGGGTGAAGAAAAACTAATTACAGTAAAAGAGTAGCATTAGGGTATGTGCACACGATGAGTGGCTTTTACGTCTGAAATGACAGACTGTTTTCAGGAGAAAACAGCTGCCTCGTTTCAGCCGTAAAAGCTCCTCCTCGTATTATGCGAGGCGTCTTTGACGCCTGTAATCTTGAGCTGCTCTTCATTGAGTTCAATGAAGAACGGCTCAAATTACGTTGCAAAGAAGTGTCCTGCACTTCTTTGTCGAGGCAGTCAATTTACGCGTCGTCGTTTGACAGCTGTCAAACGACGACGCGTAAATTACAGGTCGTCTGCACAATACGTCGGCAAACCCATTCAAATGAATGGGCAGATGTTTGCCGACGTATTGTAGCCCTATTTTCAGGTGTAAATCGAGGCATAATACGCCTCCTTTACGCCTGAAAATAGGTCGTGTGAACCCAGCCTTACTTTCTCGGTAAGCTTTGTGTATAGTTCAAGTCAAACATTGCAATTGGTACCAGAAAAATATTTGACTATTATTTTCTTAGCAACATTTATTACACATCACTGATTTTAGTATGAGAAACTTAAGCACAAACAATATCCATGTAGGATTCCAATGCTTTATTCCATGTTTAGTCAAATCCACGGTGGAGGAAATACAAATAACCGCAGATACATTTAGGATGCTACACGTCCTTTGTCATAGCCACAGGCAGGGTGTAAAGAAATTAATCCCAAACTGGTTGAAGTACACATTGATCAAGGGAGATGCGATAAGAGGGATATTAACGTTTGTTTTAAGGAATAGTTGTCTATATGTGAGTTGTATCAGAAGACATGTATCATTGCATATAAAAACAAAATTCCAGGCTAAAACTGGCACAGCTTTGAGGTCAATATAGTCTAGTTTTATAATATTATTCAACTTCTAGGCTTGTTTAAAAATTCTTTATTTTTTGTTAATTTCAATGAGCATTCAAGTGAAAATTCTAAATAAGTAAATAGTGGATAAGGGTATACAAAGTACACTAAACAACTCAATGCTCCTTTTGGTTATGGAGACCTTTTGAGCTGTCAAACAGATATCGTTGTATTCCATTGTCAATCGGAATCATACAGTGAAAGCAATTAAGAAAAAGTATGCACTGAAAGTCCATAATGTACACTATGACCCAGCTTACTGCAGATGTCTCATTGCTCTCATATTTCTCACTGATGACAAGTAGAGCAAAGACAATTGCTGGAATGTTTATGCCATGTCAGAATGCCACCTGATGCCTGAACCAACTACAAACCAGGTTACGCAGTACAAATAAGATGACAAAAGCTTGAAGGCTGTGTACACCTTTGTAAGAACTTATTTTTATTATTAAATGAATTTATTTTGTGTGTTTAAGCAACTTTCAAAATCACTTTTATTATTATTATTTTTCTTTTTAAGATACAGCTTCTCTGTGTCTTGTAAGCTGCATTATTCTGTCACAGCCAATTCCGTCAGTTCAGCCATACTGACGGCTCGACTGAGAGCGGGTCCTGCGGGTCTCTGGCACACAGGATCCAGCTAATATCGATCACATTTATGTAAACAGGATACATTGCAGCTATATCTTAAAAAGTTAAAAACATTTTTTAGAAAAGTGATTTTGAAAGTTGTTTAAACAGACAAAATACATAAATGTAATGAAAATCTTTAACATAGTATATTTAAATTCCAGTTCATGTATTTACCTGCAACTAAACGTAGCTGAGTATTTGAACTCTCAAACCCAAGGTCCTCTCGCGTCCCTATTTGAGATAATGTAGGGGATGCCTGGTGATTGCCAAGATGCATGGCAGGGGAGTAGGCATCTCCTTCATTCATAAACAGGACTAACAAATGGCTATTTCTTACAAGAAGGAAGTTGCATGGCTAGGGCTCTAAATTTACCAAACTAATAACTCTGGGATGAACACATTTGTAAGGACAGAGGCCATGAGCAATCCTTACTCATACTACGGTAATGTGATACTAATAAGAGATATAGAAGCTTAGTTTAAAACAAGGGCATAGAGCAAAACCAGTTAATCCCTAGGCGCACCAGGACGCAACTGTATGTCCTGGCGGGAAGTTAATTTGCGCACAAGGACGTACAGTTACTGAGACGTTTCCGGTGCACACTGTAAGTGACAGTGTGCACAAGGAACCAGGAGAGCAGCTGTCCCAGACAGCAAGCACACCAGAATAGCGGTCCAATGCCAGTGATCATTGTTTCTACGTTAAAAGTTTTAAAAACTGTTCCCGGGACTTGTAGTTAAGTCCGGGAACGGTTGCTATGGTTCCCCCCCCCCCCCGGCCCATGTCCCATGTGAGGGGCAATGGACCAATAGTAGCGGTCCATTGCCGGTGAATTGCTGTGATTGGTGGGTCTGTTCACACCCACCAATCACAATGCGTTTTCACCTAGGGCGGGTGAAAAATACCGGACACAGGCTGTAAACTTTTTGTTGGTGAAGCAAAGTTGAAGAGATCAGAGCCTGTGTTGTGTTGTGTGCCCCTCAAAGTTAAGAAAAAGATAATAAACCCAAATTTTCAGTTCCCCTGTTCCTAGTGTGTGACCCCACCACCTCCCTGTATAAGGGAGATTATTTTTTGTAATTAGTTTTATTTGATCATAATTCACTGAAAATAATGATTCGATTTGATTGTCTAGCTCGTTATCATCAACTCGTCACATCAGTTGTCAGTTAGTCAGCGTCAATCTGGTGCATCAGTTCGTCAGTGTCAATCCATTGTGCCAGTTGTCAGTGTCAATCCATAGTGTCGTCGCAGCGGCGTAACTACCGCTATTACAGCCATAGCACCTGCCGGCACTGCCCCCCCCCCCCCATGGCCGAAGGCTCCGCTAGCTGCCACTACGGCTGCTACAGCGCGACGCCACTGAAGGTGTTGTTCCTACAAAAGACATGCATTCCCTATCCACAGGATAGGTGATACATGTGGGATCGCTGGGACGCCCAGCCATAAGGAGAATAGGGGACCGAAAGTCCCCCGAAGTTCTCTATGACAAACCTCGGACTTCCGGGGTCTGTAGGCAGCTCCATAGAAATGACTGGTGCACCGGACCAACGCTCCTTTCATTTTAATTGAACTGCGCAGACCGCGGAAGTCCGAGGTGTGTCATGGAGAACATTGGGGGACTTTTGGTCCCCCATTCTCCTTATCACTGCTAGTGATCTACAGGGGGGGCTGTATGGCGTCATCTACAGGGGGATTTGGGGCTGTATGGCGTTATCTACAGAGGGGCTGTATGGCATTACCTACAGGGGGCTGTATAGCGTTATCTACAGGGGGCTCTATGGCGTTATCTACAGGGGCTGTATGGCGCTATCTACAGGGGGCTGTATGGCGTTATCTACAGGGGGGCTGTATGGCGTTATCTACAGGGGGTCTGTATGGGGTAATCTACAGGGGGGTCTGTATGGTGTAATCTACAGGGGGGGCTGTATGGTGTAATCTACAGGGGGTCTGTATGGTGTAATCTACAGGGCGGTCTGTATGGTGTAATCTACAGGGGGGGCTGTATGGTGTAATCTACAGGGGGGCTGTATGATGTAATCTACAGGGGGGCTGTATGGCGTTATCTACAGGGGGGCTGTATGGCGTTATCTACAGGGGGGCTCTATGGCGTTATCTACAGGGGGGCTGTATGGCGTTATCTACAGGGGGTCTGTATGGCGTTATCTACAGGGGGGCTGTATGGCATCATCTACAGGGGGATTTGGGGCTGTATGGCGTTATCTACAGAGGGGCTGTATGGCGGTACCTACAGGGGGCTGTATAGCGTTATCTACAGGGGGCTGTATGGCGTTATCTACAGGGGGCTGTATGGCGTTATCTACAGGGGGAGGGCTGTATGGCATTATCTACAGGGGGGCTGTATGGCGTTATCTACAGAGGGCTGTATGGCGTTATCTACAGAGGGCTGTATGGCGTTATCTACAGGGGGCTGTATGGCATTATCTACAGGGGGGTCTGTATGAAGTTATCTACAGGGGGCTGTATGGCGTTATCTACAGGGGGGCTCTATGGCGTTATCTACAGGGGGCTGTATGGCGTTATCTACAGGGGGCTGTATGGCGTTATCTACAGGGGGTCTGTATGGCGTTATCTACAGGGGGTCTGTATGGTGTAATCTACAGGGGGGTCTGTATGGCGTTATCTACAGGGGGGCTGTATGGCGTTATCTACAAGGGGGCTGTATGGCGTTATCTACAGGGGGTCTGTATGGCGTTATCTACATGGGGGTTTGGAGCTCCATGGCGTTATCTACAGGGGGCTGTATGGTGTTATCTACAGGGGGGTCTGTATGGCAATATCTACAGGGGGGTCTGTATGGCATTATCTACAGGGGGGTCTGTATGGTGTAATCTACAGGGGATCTGTATGGTGTAATCTAAAGGGGGGACTGTATGATGTAATCTACAGGGGGGGCTGTATGGCATCATCTACAGGGGTGATTTGGGGCTGTATGGCGTTATCTACAGGGGGCTGTATGGCGTTATCTACAGGGGGCTGTATGGCGTTATCTACAGGGGGCTGTATGGCGTTATCTACAGGGGGCTGTATGGCGTTATCTACAGGGGGAGAGCTGTATGGCATTATCTACAGGGGGCGAGCTGTATGGCATTATCTACAGGGGGCTGTATGGCGTTATCTACAGGGGAGCTGTATGGTGTAATCTACAGGGGGCTGTATGGCGTTATCTACAGGGGGGCTGTATGGCGTTATCTACAGGGGGGCTGTATGGCGTTATCTACAGGGGGGCTCTATGGCGTTATCTACAGGGGGCTGTATGGCGTTATCTACAGGGGGGCTGTATGGCGTTATCTACAGGGGGTCTGTATGGCGTTATCTACAGGGGGTCTGTATGGTGTAATCTACAGGGGGGTCTGTATGGCGTTATCTACAGGGGGGCTGTATGGCGTCATCTACAGGGGGATTTGGGGCTGTATGGCGTTATCTACAGAGGGGCTGTATGGCGGTACCTACAGGGGGCTGTATAGCATTATCTACAGGGGGCTCTATGGCATTATCTACAGGGGGCTGTATGGCGTTATCTACAGGGGGAGGGCTGTATGGCATTATCTACAGGAGGGCTGTATGGCGTTATCTACAGAGGGCTGTATGGCGTTATCTACAGGGGGGTATGTATGGCGTTGTCTACAGGTGGGTCTGTATGGCATTATCTACAGGGGGTCTGTATGGCGTAAGCTACAGGGGGGTCTGTATGGTGTAAGCTACAGGGGGGTCTGTATGGTGTAATATACAGGGGGGGGCTGTATGGTGTAATCTACAGGGGGGCTGTATGGCGTCATCTACAGGGGGGATTTGGGGCTGTATTGCGTTATCTACAGAGCGGCAGTATGGCGTTACCTACAGGGGGCTGAATGGCGTTATCTACAGGGGGCTGTATGGCGTTATCTACAGGGGGCTGTATGGCGTTATCTACAGGGGAGGGCTGTCTCGTACTGTAATCATGTTTTCAGTACGGGACAGTAGTGCCACGAAGAGGCAGGGACTTCTAGCGTCATACATAACTATGATACTAGAAGCCCGATTCCCTGCAGTGTGTTTGGTCCGGTACTTACGGCCGAAATATGTTCCGTCCTTTAGGAACCAAACATGCTCGTGTGAATCCAGCCTTAGTTAGTGCTTTTAGTGTTTTTTGTGAAAAAACTGAAAAAATATGTTGTACAACGGTTTGTTACAGTTCACTGAGCTACGTATGTATATACAGTACATACTGTATATATACACACAAATTTATAAGATGGCAGCGAGACATTACACCGCTGAAGAGGCGTATAAGATTATCGTGTCTGATACAGACTCAGTGAGTGGTGAAAAACCAGAGTTCATTCACTCGTCCTCCTCCAATGACAGTGAGGAACCTCATCGTAGTCGCAAGAGGGTTAGTGCCAGGTTCTTCTGACCCTGAAACTGCTGTTCTGCCTGACCCTAGTACTAACAGCAGTGATTGGTCACCCCCCCATCAATAACACCCCCCAAATCCCAGAATTTACTGCTGTGGCAGGAATTCATGTACAGATGGAAGGGCTGCCTGTAATTAGCTTTTTCAAATTATGCTTTACAGAGAATTTGATCCAGCTTATGGTGGACTAAACCAACATTTATGCTCACAATTTATTTCCAAACACCCCAACTTCTTTTATGCCCAGCTCAATTGTTGGCAACCAATAAATTGAGCATAAATGCAAAAATCTTGGGGGTTTGTACTCAACATGGGTCTCACTAAAAAGCCCAAAGTGAGATTCTACTGGTCCACGGACATTTTGTATCATTGTCCGTTGTACCGAAATACTATAACCAGACCCCGCTTTGAGGCCCTCCATAAATTTCTGCACTTTAATGACAACTCCCAATCCCCCCCCCCCAGGATGACTGACCCCAATTCCGACAGACTTTTTAAAATTAGGCCCCTTGTTAATATTTTGTTCAAAAATTTTACAGAAATCGACACCCCCGACAAAGAAATTTAAATTGATGAATCCCTTGTGCACTTCAAGGGCAGGCTGCAGTTTTGCCAACATTTGCCCAATATGCCTGCCAGGTACGGGATCAAGCTGTTTGAATCAGAGACTGGATACACACACGCTTTTCGAATTTATGAGGGGAAGGAGAGGACAATACAGTCCCCAGACTGTCCACTCTGCATAAGGACAAGTAGGAAGATAGTGTGGGACCTCCTGCACCCACTGCTTGATCCGGAGTACAACTTCTACTTAGACAACTGGCACACCCTGTTCAAATGTCTAAAAGACAAAAAAAACATTTGTGTGTGGGACGGCCAGAAAAAAATAGAGGCACCTTCCTAAGACCCTCATCAGCCAATCCCTGCAAATTGGCAAAAGTAGGGCATTGCTGCAGGATGGGGTCCTGTGTCTTAAATATTGGGACAAAAACTATGTCTGTATGCTGACATCTTTACATGACGCCAGCTGCACACCTGTCCCCACACGTGGATTTGCATCATCCACAATGAAGCCTGTGTGCATGCAGGCATATAATAAATTCATAGGGGGGTTGACCTGAATGATGAGGTTTTAAAGCCCTATATTGCTATGAGAAAGAGTAAAATTTGGTACAATTAATTGGCAGTGTACCTTGTCCAGATGGCACTATATAATTCATTTTACATTTTTCATAAAGCTGGCTATCCGGGTACCTACTTGAAGTACCAAGAAAAAATTATAAAATGTATTTTACTTGGAGACGAAGTGGGGAAACTTCTGCTGCTTCAAGTAGTTCTTGCTGTATCGTTCCTGGGCACATTTTAAGTGAAGTGCCTGCCACACCAAAAAAAAAAACGCAGGGCACAAAAAAGGTGCCGTGTCTGCGCTAAAAGGGGTATCCGAAAGGATGCCATATATCAGTGCGACACTTGTCCATCTAAACATATGCACAAAGGACTGCTTCCGCATCTTTCACACCTTCCTGGATTAAAAATGTTATACTTTTAAAACCCCACCCCTCCTTTTATCATTCTGGTCTTTCACCCATTTTTAAAATTGGACACTAAAAAAACATATAACAAAACTCTCATTATAACTCTAGATGAATACCAAATACTATAAAAAATGTGTATGATCTGCACAATTTTTTTTTAGACCTATGCTTGTCTCCAAAAAACATTCAAGTAAAAATAAGGCTTAAAAATCCTTGTGGTGCTTCTTCACTTCCAGGGACTGCTATGTGTCCAGACAACATATTTAGACCACTTTAAGGGTATTTCTGAACTCAGAAGAAATAGCCCAATAAATGTTGAGGTACTTTTCCTCACTTACATGCACTGTTCCTGAAAAATCTGTCCAATAAATTACGCATTTGTGAAAAATGTCAAATTTTATTTTTTATGCCAGATTTTTAGCAAAACAAACTAAGGGGTCATAGAAGTGATCACACCCCTAAATAAATTCTTTGAGGGGTGCAGTTTCCAAAATGGGGTCACTTCTTGGGGGTTTCCACTGTACTGGTACCTCAGTAGCTCTGCAAATGCAACATGGCACCCGAAAACCATTCCAGCAAAATCTGTACTCTAAATGGCGCTCCTTCTATTCTGATCCCTGCCATGGGTCTAAACAGCCGTTTATTACCACATATGTGGTATTGCCATAATCGGGAGAAATTGCTTTGCAAATCTTGGGGTGCTTTTTCTCTTTTATTCCTTAAAAAAAATAAAAATGTTGGTGTTTTTTCTAAAGTAGATTTTCATTTCACAGACTAATTCAAATAAATTTAGCAAAAAAACTGTGTGGTCAAAATGTTAACTATACCCCTAGATAAATTCCTTGAGGGGTGTAGTTTCCAAAATACGGTCACTTTTGGGGGGTTTTCACTTTTTAGGCACCACAAGACCTCTTCAAACCTGGCATGGTGACTAAAATACATTCTAAAAAAAAAGAAGGCTCCAAAATCCACTAGATGATCCTTTGCTTCGCACAAAAGGGCCACAAGTGGGTTATTTCTAAGAACAGCAGAATCTGGGCAATAAATATTGAGTTGTGATCCTCTGGTAAAACCTTCCGGGTTACAGAAAACAAATGTACTACAAATGAATTTTGACAAAACAAATGACATTTCACCCCTCTTTGCTTTAATTCCTCTGAAACGCCTAAAGTGTTAAGACACTTTCTGAATGCTGTTTTGAATACTTTGAGGGGTGCAGTTTTTAAAATGGGGTGATTTATCAGGACTTTCTAATATATAAGGCCCTCAGAGCAATTTCAGTACTAAACCGGTCCGTGAAAAAATAGCCTTCTGAAATTTTCATGAAAATGTGAGAAATTGCTGCAAAAGTTCTAAGCCTTGTAACATCCTAGAAAAATAAAAGAACTTTCAAAAAAAAATGCAACATAAAGTAGACATATGGGAAATGTAAACTAGTAACTATTTTGTGTGGTATTACTATCTGTTTTACAAGCAGATACATTAAAATTAAAAAAAAAAACAAAATGCTAATTTTTGCACATTTTCTCAACATTTTGGTGTTTTTCACAAATAAATCTTGAATTTATCAAACAAATTTTATCACTAACATAAAGTACAATATGTCACAAGAAAACAAACTCAGATTTGCTTGGCTAGGTAAAAGCATTCAAAAGTTATTACCACATAAAGTAACACGTCAGATTTGAAATAAATCGGCTGTGTTAACAAGGCCAAAACAAGCTGCGTCCTAAAGGGGTTAATAAATGATAGAAAAGGAATAATGGAATAGGTAAGATACATTTTTTCGACTCTCACCCGAGAGTAGATTTTCTTAACTACGAATGGTTTGATGTTGACTAGACTGGGGTGCGGTGTCTAAGGTATTTCCTTATTCTTCACCCTTAACCCCTGCAAGAAGGTATGGACATTCCCAGGTTGGATTCCCAGGTCGCAGTCTCCAGAATAGTCACCGATCGTCAGTGGGTGCGCTGTAGCGGAGTTATGGATAGCCAGGGGTCCTCAACAGATTAGTAGTCAGGAAGTAGTAAGCCAGAAGATGAGTAAAAACTGTAGTTAGGAGTCTGGCCAGGATTCAATATCAGGAGTAGAAAAACAGGAACCAATCAGAGTCAGGAAAAATAGCAGTAGGAACAATAGCCAAAGAAAAGACTACCTTGATCTGCAGACAAGGAGTGGAGGCTGGAGTACCGTTAAATAGTCTGCCAGGACAGCATCATATAAGACTGATGGTTGCCCATGCAACCCAATGCTGCCATTTGTGCAGAGGAGGAAGGCTGAAGACAGAAGCAGAAAAGGATGTGTCCTACTGGAGAGATAGGTTACTGGAACTAGGTAAGGTGAATAACACATATTCACAAGCAAAAGCACAGTTGGGCCCCCTGCACACGGCAGTGCCAGTAATCGCGGCCGGTGAATACGGGCATGGACGGCCGCGGATTTGCGGGCCGTGCTCCCATTATAAAGTACAGGAGCATGGTCCGTAAAATAAAAAAATAGGACATGTCCTATTTTTTATGGGTCAATTCTACGGCCCGGACACCTTCCTGTAAATATACGGGTAGGTGTCTGTAGTCAATAGAAATGAATGGGTCTGTACTTTGATCCGCACTTACGGTCCGTAATTGCGGATCAAAATTACAGCCATGAGCATGGGGCCTTAAAGTGTATCTGTCACCATTTTTGGGATGTAATCAGTATTAGTTTATTATTTACCTTTGTGGACATTTAGTTATATGAGATATTTTAGTATATTTAGCATCTATGTGTTATTTTTCAATTAGTTCCACTTTGAAACTAATGTTTCTGTAGGATTGGATTGTGTCTGAATGAGGTTAAAGACTGGAACTGCAGTGAGGTTATAAGGATGAGGTTCCTGGGATGGTAGTTTTAGCAGCTTTCTCAGTTCACTCTATAGCACTTCTCACAGCAGCTCTCTCTCTCCCTCTTGTCACGAAGCGGGTTAGTGAACCCACTAGGCCGTACCGCCGTGGCGGGGAGGCAGCTGGCCAAACAACAGGACACCCCAGAAATACAATGTCCCGCACAAGGGTACCTGGATAGTCCAGACGGTGACCGCAGCTCTGGCACAGATGGAGATGGGTGCAGCAGATAGCGCCAAACATGGCAGATGACACAGGATGTGGCGGATTCCTCCGGACGTGGCAGATGACACAGAACGTGGCGGATTCCTCCGGACGTGGCAGATGACACAGGACATGGCGGATTCCTCCGGACGTGGCAGATGACACAGAACGTGGCGGATTCCTCCGGACGTGGCAGATGACACAGGACATGGCGGATTCCTCCGGACGTGGCAGATGACACAGAACGTGGCGGATTCCTCCGGACGTGGCAGATGACATAGGACGTGGCACGACTTGATACTAAGGCACAGCATGGGAAACAGGAACGGGGAACAAGGCACGGGTCACAACTGGAACGGGAAACACTAAGGGACCATTTTCAAGACAGACTGGGAAAACTAACAACGCTCAGGCAAGGATTAGAAGGCCAGGGGCCTTCTTATAGACCAGGAAATCGTGGCAGTTGTTAATGATGACTTCCTCCTTTAAGGCCGGGCACGAGCGTGCGCGCGCACCCTACGGGACACAGCCGAACGGAGCGGAAGTGAGCACTGGCGTCTCCTAGGAAGGAGATGGGGACCAGCGCTCACGGATCCATGGCTGCGGGCGTCGGGAGGTGAGTAAACCCGACGGCCCGCGTCCATGGACGCTACACCTCTCAAGCTAGGTTCCTTCCCTTCCACCCGAACAATGAACACTGCTTGGTGAGAACACCACCCATTTGTGCCAGCTTCCTGAGGACGCAGATACAGTTGAAACGGGATATCAATGAGTTGCTCACGACTCCCCGAAGGTCTTCACATGACCACCCCCCAGCCAGAAGGTCGCAACCCAGTTTGGGAAATACAGCTTCAATCAAATTTAAAAAACAATATTAATGTGTTGTACTTAAGTCCTGTCACATTTTTATTGTTTTACGAGGCTCCTCACTAGACTTTATTTTTTCACCTGAAGTCTCCCAAATTAGTTTTTTGTATAAGCAGGTTCTTGGTGGGTGCCAGGCATTACTTTGTGTCACCAAATGTTACTTGGCAATCAATTTCCAATGCAAGTTTAAAAAATGCATTATTGGGAGATGTTGTGCTCTAATATACTTATCACGTTACACTGATTCACATGGATTCACTTTTTACATCAATATGTGTTTTTATATGTTTATTTATAATATATTATGAATTTATTGTATTGTACACTGTATACCTTCTGTATTGCTTATATATACATGTCACTATGCACTTTTGAATTAGCTTGAGAAAGGTTCAGGTATGAACCGAAACATTGCTCATTCTGTTCACTTTGTGGTGAATAAACCAACATCTCTCCATCTTTGAAGTCCTGATGCTGTTACTTATTCTCTGTTTTTGCAATGTTTATATATATATATATATATATATATATATATATATACTGATACACAGTCAGTGGGATTCACCCGCTCCCCCTGCAAACTGTACTTTCCTACTAAAACTAAACTAAAAATTCAGTGCAAAGGTGTCCATGGTCTTTGGAACAAAAATGTGGTACACAAACTAATTAAAAATTATATAAGTTATCAAGGTTTCAAACAGTCTGAAAGTCTGTGTACATAGTAAATCTCAGCATATATTCTCATATTTTAGCTCTCTTTTCTTTCACTAAAATAAAACAGTTCTCATTGCTGATGAGAATAAAACTTTAGAAAAATATATATCTGTAAATGTCAATTACTAATAAAATGTTCAGTTCTATTCTTATACACACACTTAGAGAGACAGATCTGAGTCTTTTCTGATCTCCCCTGCTCTCATTAGAGATCCGGCTACGATTCTGATAAATACATTTCAGCTTCAAAGGTTTAAGCTCAAAGCGTAAACCTAGAAACAAGAAGGGATTTGACATACAGAGACCTTTCGGTTTGGAATATATGTGAGCTTGTAATACAGGAACTTGGGAAATGTTGGCTATTGGGAGCTCAGAAAGCTTATCAATGCTGAATAACTTAAACAATGTTGGTGTCTTAAAATACTACCGTTTTTGAGGGTACATAGGTAGAAATCAATGGTGACTGTTTTGAGATCCACAATTCAAAATGGAACAAATGAATGGTTTCAGCAGATGAAATATATTACATATTGAGAAATAAAGTCTGTGCAAAGCTGATTTTTTTTAAGGGTTTTTAAGTACATTTGTGACCTTGACAGGGAAGGCACCTATCTATCACAGCACCTCACATCTGATTATACTCACTTTACCAACTTCACGTGTTATGTTTTTTTTTTTTTGGCAAAACAAAATCAAACAACAAAACATCAAATGCGAAGACAGCCTTATAATTCTGGTGGTCTAGAATGGTTTAAAAGTTAATACCTAGTACTCTATCTCGTGGTCTAAAGAGATGAGAGGGCTAATTTTGCTACATTCCAGTATGACGGATGGACCGGCAGAAAACTCAAAACAAGACAACACTGAACGAACATATAAATAATATCTAAAAAGGATTAATATCATACAAATAATCCTGCTGGTTTGAAAGTAATTGGAATATGTTGTTTGGATAGAAACTGCGGGGGAGGTATTGTAATAAAAAACTTATCGCAAAAAGAAACACAATATATCTACCTTTTCAATACAATGTCCACAAATGGGTTCAACATAGAACTTCATATCAATTGTTTTATTGCAAAATGAACGAAGCAATGTAATGAAATACTCTTTAGAAATAATTTAAAACGAGTCTGATATGGTGTCTGATATGGTGACCCCCTGAAGAAGCTGGCAAGGCGAAACTAGTTGGGTACTATTCAGACTCCATGTGAAACTTTTATTGTTTAATATGCTTATACAAGCCTTTATCCTGTAAGTGTGGTATTAAAAGAAAGGGAGACGTTTTACTTATTAGGTCCCTTGAAGTCTTCTTGTATCTTGTTTTTTTTATTTTCTGTTAGAGCTGCTGAGTCAATTCCTAAGCAGGAGAAGTGTGCTGCAGCTCTCTACTATAAGCACAAGCAGCGACGGAGAAAAAAAGCGGCTCTCTGAGAATGGCAAGGACGGCAGAAGGCAGGAGGACCATAGGACTTTGAAACAGCGCGGAGTATTGAAATAACCAACTATATTATTTTAGAAGTAAATTTGTAAAGTTAGCTCACTCGAACAGATACCCGTATCTTGTGGCATCAGCGTCCAGATCAAAGAGGGTGCAAAGAAGGACCTGGTGGACTTAAGTTGTGGCAATATGGTACGGATGAAAAGGTGAAATCCAGCATGACCTCATATACAAATATAAAACCTTTATTCCATTAAGTTAAAAATAGGCTTAGTCCGTAATCTATGTAACACTTACGCGTTTTGTGCTGGTCAGGCTTTTAGTCATAGCTTAGTTACATAGGTGTAACAACAGTTTAAAAGCTAGGACAAAGATATCCTGGTAACCGGATGTGGTCATGCGTCATTGGCTACAAGATACATAATACATTACAATGGGATATGCTGTGAAGCAATAAACAATAGGTGAAGCATGCCAAATCACGGATCAATAGTGATACATTTGGTCATGTTTATAATTGAAACCCAAAGGGAATCTAATGTTTCACTGGGGAATCCATTATACTTCTCTACACAATAGACATCGGTGCCAATCTCAGCCTATAGTTGGTCTGTTGAACCTATCTATCACATCGAAAAGGCTCAAGTTGCCATGGTGTTTTTTTTAGAAGTGTCTCGCTGCACCAGAAGAATTTGTGCAGACAACATTGCTTGAATGAGAAATATAATCTGATATTCTATATTTAATTTTCTGATGGTAAAACCAACATATTTTTAAATGACACTCAGAACGCTCAATAATATTTGCCGCATATTTGGTTTCACAATTAATGCAGCGAGATCTTGTATATAAATATGCTATCTTGTGAATTGAATCTATTTGTTGTTTTGGTATATTTACATACCTGACATCTTGGTTGGCCACATTTACATGCAACCTTATATTTGAGCCTCGTTGGGGTGCTTATATTGCTGTTAAAAAACTGGGTGAAAGGATAGACTCTAAATAGCGACCCCCACCTGGACACAAAGCGGCAGCCATCATCGTTAAAGGGAATGTGTTGCCAGCAAAACATGTTTGTTTTTTTTTAATTAAACATTTAGTGTGTAGGTGATTAAACATTGTTCAAATTTTTTTTATTTTTTTCACGAGTCAGGAAATATTATAAATTAGATTCTAATTTATAATATTTCCCATCGCTGGTCACTAGATGGAGCTATTCCCAAAATTGCAGCATTGCAAAATTGGGAAAAAACCACTCGCTCTAGTGAGCTCTGAGAATCCCCCCCTCCTTTATCCTGGCTAGTGCCGGGATAAACGAGGGGTTTGAACGGTCTAACCTCCTACACTGTGTGTCGCCATTTTTTGAGCTAACACACAGTGTAGTAGGTTTACATACAGTAGTAAACACACACAAACACGAACATACATAGAAATCTCTTACCTGCTCCTGCCGCCGCGGCTCCCTCCGGCCCGTCCGCTCCGTCTGCTGCCGCTGGTCCAAGTGCACAAGTCCGGAAGCCGCGACCGGAAGTAGTAATCTTACTGTCTGGCCGCGACTTCCGGTCCACAGGAAAATGGCGCCGGACGGCGCGCATTTCAAATTGGACTGTGTGGGAGCGGCGCATGCGCAGTTCCCACACAGACGGCGTACACAGAAGTGGATGGAACAGGCCCCGTTCGCAGTCCCTATGGGACTGTGGCTGCCGTATTCCATGTCTGTATGTGTCGTTAATCGACACATACAGAAATGGAAAAAAAAATGGCAGCCCCCATAGGGAAAAAAAAGTGTAAAAATAAGAAAAAGTAAAACACAAACACACAAATAAATATAAACGTTTTTAATAAAGCACTAACATCTTTAACATATTAAAAAAAAAATTGTGATGACACTGTTCCTTTAAGAATATTGGCTACAGACTCATCTTGGTAAAGTATTTGTAGAATTGTTTTATCATTTTTATTATTTGGTGGTAATCGCTAAGCATTATATGGATTACCAACTAAACTGTATTAACTTAATAAAACAAAAAATTAATATTTTTGTGAATATATGTTTTGTGAAGATTTATATTTTTTAAATATGTTTATGTGACTCCATTTTGTGCCATCCATCTTGTATCCTAAAGAATCCATCTTGTACTTAACATGTCATTGTTCCTTTAAGAAAACTATATTTATGCTGCAATTGTCTGAAACTTTCTCTTTCGGAGTTTGTTACAAAAAATGGATAATGGCCTTGTACGTTATGAGAAGGCCCTTTCATTGCAAGTGAAACAAAGTAAGATAAGAATTCATTCTGGCCTGAGAATATGGATAAGGTTTTCGACAGGTGCAGAGATGGTGTAGAGTTTTATGAGAATTATAACTTTACATTTAAAAGTCTTTCTTGTCTGTGATTGGATAACCTCAAGCCTATTCCTTTTTTGAAAGATATTATTGTGATGAGATTTTGGCAATAAACCAGAGAAGAATAATTGAGCATACATGCAGTGTCAGTGTCTATTACTTTTCTCTGATATATAGATATAACCTATCATTTGGATCTGGATAAATTTACTGGGTGGGTATCGGTTGACATACCCATTTAAAACTTCAGTCTAATATATTTTGGCCATGATTACGTCAACAGTTTTTATATGAGGTTGTGCTGGATTTCACCTTTAGATCCGTACCATGTCTAATCTTTAGCGTGTTGTTCCGGAGCAGAGACGTTATTTTGCTCTGAGTCCTGTATCCCCCTCTGGGGTCACTGGAGGCTGTACAAGAAGAGAGATGACAGTAACAGGGTGCGATCTTTCTTGCTCTCACTTGCAGCTTACCCTTACCCCCTCCATACACACAGAACCAGGAAGTAAAACTTTTAATTATGCTTCCCAACTTTAAATTAGTGCTGAACCCCAATTACTGCACCTAGAGCTTTGACCCTGGTATAAGATCTTAATTCCCAGCCCTCATATTCTAGTCGGCAAGCGATTAAAAGTCATGACGTAGTGATTACAATTACATTACATGCAAATATTGACAAATGTCCAATAAAGAAAGTTAAAACATTAAAATAATCACATTCTTTAAAGTAATTGTTTGAATATTGATCTTATGTCTCTTTTTTTTTATAAATGTATGATTGGGTTCCAAAACTAAAAGGATCAATAGCAGGCATTGGAAAAAGCAATTATGTAAATGGTTACATACTGTACAGTATTGCTGATGAAGTTAGGAAGAAGTGAGCTGTGATGTAAGTTGAGGCATGTATTCCATATTTATTCTTGATATGTTCAGTGTTTATTAAGTATATATTTGTGACAAACTTTTTGTTTATGTATTCAGTATTCAGTCACAGCGGTCTATTATTCAGAGTTTTTAAGTGTATCATTACTATTATTCACATTGCATACTATTTATATATAGTCCTCGCTATTGGACAGTTTGAGGAATATAATGTTGTGTACACTAATATTAAAGAGAACTTTTCACCTCCCCATACATGTGCAGCTGAGTGCAGCATGTAATGGTGAGGGCTGAACAAACCCACGCCCCTTTGATTATTCCGGATGGTTATTTAAATATCAGGTGCCAAATATAACGGCACCAATATCTAAGTAACGGAGGGAGGTAGAAAAAAAAATGGAAAGTGCCCCAGGGTTTATGCAGCCCTCCCCATTACATGCTGCACTCAGCTGCACATGTATGGGGAGGTGAAAGGTTCTCCTTAAGTTTGAAAATATCAGCATGGCTACTACTTGTAGTATAGTCAAATTCAGATATAGGGTAAGCACAACAAAAATTGGAGTTTCCCACTAGAATATCCCTGCAAGCACCAAACAAGAAATATACTAATAAAACAGAAATTTGCTTGAATGGAGCTGTCCTGCAGTTCTTTGCATAGCGGGTGGCTGGGAGCGTTCCAGTGCAGGAAATAACAGTGAAGGGGCCGCAGTGCTTCATTCTCAAGATCCTAGCAGTTAGACTAAGACCTATAATAAATTGATGGCATATCCTCTCTGATGAGAATATGCCTTTAAAAACAACGTATGTAAAATAAGAAAATCACATGTAAAAAATCTCACAAATAAGCAGTCTCTTTATTTCGATATTTTGATATGCCATACCCAAACATAACATTTTTAAAATCCAAGACAAAATACAATAATACCGCAATAATTGGCAAGGTCATTAACACATGAATAGTTAAATTGAATGTTACTATACTAAAAGTTAGCTGGACAGTTCAATCTTAGGGTATGTTCACACAGCCTATTTACGGACGTAATTCTGGCGTTTTAAGCATGGAATTACGTCCGAAAATACGGCTTGAAAGCGTTGACAAACATCTGCCCATTGAAAGCAATGGGCTGACGTTTGTCTGTTCACACGAGGCGTATATTTACGCGTCGCTGTCAAAAGACGGTAAATAGACGCCCGCGCCAAAGAAGTGTCATGTCACTTCTTCAGACGTAAATGGAGCCGTTTTCCATGGACTCCATGGAAAACCAGCTCCAGTTACGTCCGTAATGGATGCGGCGTTCAAGCGCCTGCACATGCCGTTACGGCTGAAATGACGGGGCTGTTTTCTCCTGGAAACAGCCCCGTAATTACGGCCGTTACGGACGCTGCCGTGTGAACATACCCTAATAGTCTAAAAATATATTTCAACAGACATATGGATAACATTTCTCCCCATAGTCCCTATACTCTAGAGATGGCAGACAACCTGCCTTGATACGGAGAACCCTGAACAGGAACCTACTCTGGAGTCCATAAAAAGCCATATCATAGGAAAATCAATAAATCTAAAATAAATAAAGTATGATAAAAAAAAAGTCCTAAAAAATCCTGTCATGCCCCTCCCCCATATTAATGATGGTTTCTCCAAGAGACACATATTTAGGGCAAACAAAGTACAAAATGCCTGAGTAATATACAGTTAATGAGTTCAGACGGCTGACTAGCAACAGACCCCAATGCGCTATTTCCATTTATTTGATATACAGTGAAGTGAAATAGTAAAATAGAACCCCATGTAAAGTTTTTGTTATTTTTCATCCGATTTAAATTGTAATTATTTCATTACTTCATTATAAATTAAAAAGAACCTGTCACCACCCCATAAGCATCAAGGTTTCAAAGTGTTACCTTAAATCCTCATTGTCTCCTATTTCTGTATCTGTTTTCCGTTATGGTCCTCATTCATTTCGGAGTCCTATATGCTTATAGGCAGTGCTGTGTGCCAATTATTGAAAACATTGACAACTGGGCAGCCTTAGTTGCCTAGTGTCAACTAGGTGTGAAATTTCCATTCTCTAATTAGAGAGGACAGTGCCAGAGCAGCTTCTGTTGCAAGAATCCACAATATCTGAGAAATACCACGTGATCTGGCTGTCTTCTCTCCTTAGACTGCCAACTCAGAACCTGTAGTTCATCTCCGGCCAGAAGTACGCAGCATCATCTGCAGGGGAAGGACAGTGACAAGTTGGAGCCTGCTTCCCCTGCTGATGGAACAATGATAGAATTATTAGGCCAGAGTACCAGAATAACTTGATACCAACTATGAAGCATGGTGGTGGACATATTGTTTGGTGCTGCTTTGCCACATCAGGGCCTGGGCAGTTCAGCATCATACAATCCACTATGAACTTTTCATTGTATCAGAGGGTGATTATGCATAATGTTACATCTGCCAGAAGATGGAAGCTCAGTTGTAAGTGGACCTTGCAACATGGCAACGACCCTAAGATTACCAGAAAAAACAGTAAGGTATGGCTGGAAAAAGAAACAAAGTGTTCTTTAATAGCCAAGTAAAAGCCCTTTTTTAAATCCCATCAAGATGCTTATTGTACAGTAAATTAGTAATTGTTTTTTGTTCAGTTACAACAGCTTTATATTGTATAAATTGTTTTAATAAAAATTTTATATTGATATGTCCACATGAGTTCAAAATAAAAAAGCTAATTGACAGTTTGTTGACAGATACATCTTACACGGCTTAGCTGAGATGCTGCTGCATGCATTCTTGGAGAGCTTTTTCTAATCAGATTTCTGTACAGTGACTGGTATAAAAAAAAAAACACTCAGAATATAAATTACCAGTGTGCAGGTTCTGAACAAGTAGGGGACTGGAAGACTTGGGCTCAGAAGTGTGAGCGCATCTTGGAAAAAAAAAATCTACAGTAAAAGGTAAGTAAAGCAATATAATAGCAAGACAGATATGAGATATCTAGGGAGGCATCTGCCCAAGGCACAATTAGGATTGAGGGTATGGGGCTTTGGTCTGAGTCTGGATTTGGTCATCATTTAGCTTTGGCTGGTTAATTAGGGCGGAGTACTTTTATTGGGCATATATATACTTTAGGCCTGGATTACTCATATGCTGGTTATACTGTTTCTGGTATGTGCTTAACTCTTTCCAGATTCTAGTTGAAGCCTTTGTTCTTGTCTATGTGTTTGTTTGTAATGGACCAGTTGGCCATCTGATAGATCTAGTGTTTGTATAGTGGTTTTACGTGCATCCTGGGATGATAGTTCCACTGGTTTGTTTGCCTTTCCTGTACGTTAGGTATGATGCCAAGCTGTTGTCTTACCCTGCTGTGGGATAGTATTCAGATAGGGTCCAGTGAGTGCTGTTAATTCTTGTCCACTGTCTATTCATCTGTTAACTGCTTGTAGGCTATTCATCTGCCATCCACTCCATTTATGCATCGTCTCCATCTTCTACTACCTTCAGTGTTCTGTTTCTCTCCTCCACTGGTGAGTTACTTCCTGTTTTCTGTCAGTGTTGATGCATGCTTCACCCATGTGATAGCGCTTGTCTAGTACTGTGGTCTGGAGCACAACCAGCGGCGTAACAGGTACTGTATGTAAAATTTTAAATCCCACTGCTAGGGCTGTGGATAGGGCAATGTCAAACAACAGAGGCAAATGAGCAGTAAGACAGCTACCATAGCAGAGCTGTGCAGTTATATAAGTGGTTAGTTGGCCAAAGGTCACTATCTGACGGGCCCCCAGTTACCGGACTTTCATTGAAAACTATCCAATCCCCCCAGTAGTGGCCCATGCCCTGCCCACCTAAAAGGCATGTAAGCAGCAACTTTGGTTGGGGCCCCAAAAAGGGAACATGACTACTGTATGGGGGCACAAAGGGGGACATTACGACTGTGTGGGTGCACAAACTGAGTTACACGTCATATGGGGTGGGTAAAATGAAATCTTTGCCCTGGGTGAAGAAAAAAACATGTACGCCTCAGTAGAAATGACATATAAACAGATGGACAGGCAGACAGAAAGATATGCTGTATAATGGTGTTGAAATTTTAATTTCAGCTTCATGACTCATCATTACTCCTACACTAAATGAATAAGATCACTTTTTTATTTAGAGCACAGAGCACTAGTACTGTACACTCATTACAACCTATTGAAATTATGTAATAGCAGATTTATATCACTCACACGTGGATCAGCCATATACATTTGACTGATAACATTTTTGTTATGTTAACAATATCTTTTGTTCTAGAATATGTCAGACAAGTATATCAGGAATAATTATGACTGTTATTACAAAATGACTCTCAAAATTATAATAAAATGCCTTTTCAATCAAGGTTACTAAAACCTACAATCAGTTGTATGTTATATTAGCCTTCACAGCCTTGTGTGAAGTGTTATGAGAATTAATTAACATTTATGTGTATTATTAATAATAGGTAGCAACTACTCATACTAGCACATTGCAATCCTAGGATATAAATTTTCCTTTATGTCTCTAAAGTTCCTACATTTTAACCCTTGTTAGAAAATCATTACAGACAACCAGGGCCACCATCAGGGCAGTACTACTGGTACTGCCGTCAGGGGCCTGGCCACCATGATGAAAAAAGAGGGGCCTGCCCGGTTCTCAGCTGCTTTATACATTTGAATGAGGGCCCCAGTGTTAGTCCCTTAGAGAAGGGAACGGACCCTGCAATGTAATAGTGGCCGTTCCTTACTCTGAAGCAATAGTATAATGTAGAAGAAGGATTAATTTATAAAACTTAGCTTTTATTAACCCCTTGACGCACAGGTATGTCATGGTGCGGGGGTGATGTTTGGAGCGTGCTCATGCGCTGAGGGCGCTCCATATGCAGCGGGAGTCAGCCGACACCTGAAACTAACAGCCGGGAGCAGCAATCGCACTGTTCCTGGCTGTTTAACCCCTCAAATGCTGCAGTCAATCGCGAACGCAGCATCTGAGGCGTTAAAAAGAGGGGGCGGCCCCCTCCGACAGCTCCTCGCCCCCCAGCAATAAGATCGGGGGGTGACGATGGTTGTTATGGCAGCACAGGGGCCTAATGAAGGCCCCCAGGGCTGCCTTCACTCTGCCTCTGTTAAGTCCTGCAACAGGCAGGGCTTAACAGATGCCTGTAAAAATAACGATATACTGCAATACATTAGTATTGCAGTATATTGTACCAGCGATCGGTGGCTCAAGTCCCCTAGGGGGGCTAATAAAATGTGTAAAAAGAAGTGATATAAAGTTTCTAGAAGTGCAAAAAAAAAAAAGTAAAAAAAAAACCCCTTTTCCCATTTTTCCTCTAAAGTAATGTAAAAAAATAAAAAAAGTAAACAAATTTGGTATTGCTGCATCTGTAAAAGTATGAACTATTACAATATAGCATTATTTAATCCGCACGGTGAATGCCGTAAAAAAAAAAAAATTGTAAACCGCCAAAATCACAGTTTTTTTGGTCACCTTAGTTCCCAAAAAAAATGTCATAAAAAGTTATCAAAAACTCATATGTACCAACAAATGGTGCCAATAAAAACTACAGCTTGTCCTGCAAAAAATAAGCCCTCACACCGTTCAATGCACAGAAAAATAAAAAAAATTATGGCTCTCAGAATGTGGTGAAACAAAACTATATTTTTTTTAACTAAAAGTTTTTTGTTTTTTTTAAAGTAGTAAAATATTTAAAAAATCTATATAGATTTGATATCACCGTAATCGTATTGAGCCACAAAATAAAGTTAAGTTGCTGTTTTTGCCACCCAGTGAAAGACGTAAAAACGGAACCCAAAAAATAATGGAGGAATCGCAGTTTTTTAAAATTTCAGCCAGCAAATAATTTTTTTTCAGCTTCCGAGTACACTATATGGTACTTTAAATGCTACCAATAGAAACTACAACTCCTCCCGCAAAATATAAGCCTTCAGACCACTCTATTGACGGAAAAATAAAGACGTTATGGGTCTTGGAAGGCGGGAAGTGAAAAACGAAAATGAAAAATCAAAAAATGGCTCGGACCTTAAGGGGTTAAGCTTGATTAAAACATGAAACATTACACGTTCATTACGAAACATATACTGAAATAGATAACATATAGATGTCAAAGAGGCAGCGGTACAGATCCCTGTGCTTTGTGGTCAGTATTAGGTCCTAGCTTCTCAGTCATGTAGTGCAGCAGTACACTACCATTCACGCCCTGTCCTATCTATTATCACGTCTGCATTCAGACCAGATAAACGGACTCAAAGCCGGATTCCCTAATCTGCCTAAATCATTTTCTGTGTGCAGTGAGCAACTCCACCTCCTACGCGTTTCACTCTATTTTGGGTTCGTCAGGGAGACGTCAGGAGTTTATATAGTCTGACTCATTGGTGTTTAGCAGTGAACGCTTAATTTCCACGTCTTTTTATGTGTCAGTTGCACCCTCCCCTTCCGAAGGTTCGGCCGTCCGATAGCCAATCACCTGGTAGATTCACTTGCTTCATCCCCCTCCGTGATTCTCAGCATTTCATTGGGCCAATTCTGTTAGCGTCATCAGTGGGATGTTTATGCATCACCCCTATTGGCTTATAGCTATAATAATCAATGTGCCAGTTCTGAACAGCCGTTTACAGGCAATATTGTCTAACAGTTAGGTTAATCATTAAGTATAAAGCGATACCGAAAAAACTCACTTATATCACGTATTTTAGAGGTCCTTTACTGCTTATGAACAAGTGTATCATCTGGTTAGTAGTATTTACGGTGACAGGCAAGTAACGTTTTACAGCGACGTGGTATATGATGATGTCTCTCCACCAACTTGACTCATTGCACTCAGATGTAGTTAGAATGAGTCCCATATGTCACACAATTACATATGCTGTTACCTATCATCAGTTCTATATCAGTAATGGGGATACATTTTGTCTGTGGCTCCAGAAGAGCTGGTCATAATATTTCAGCTCATGAATTCAATTGTACTCTCTGGGTACCCATTGTAATGATACCCACAGCCAGTGAGACCATCACTTATAATCATTCACACTGCCATTTAGTGGCCCTATAGGAAACATTCAAAGTTTACATTATCATTAATACCTTCTGAGGTGACTGATCTCATTTTATATATCCATCTCGACTTGCAACAACAGTTTGTCCCATTCTCCCCCTCTTGGGCTTGGCTCAATTTGCTAAATACCCTGGAATTTGATGGCTTTGGGTGTCTCCACCATGTGTCTGCCATATATGTCTTGATATCATGGTATCCATTCTATTTAAGATGTCATTGTAGTGTTCTCTAATTCGTCTTCTAAACTCTCTTTTAGTTTTACCTATGTAGTCCTTGAGGTATGTACATTTCACCAAATATATCACCCCCCCCCCCCCCCCTAGACTAGCAATTGATAAAGTGTTTATTGAGATATTCATTACCTGTCCTCGCACTGGTAAATGTTTTAGAGACCAGAATCGAATCACATGAAAGACAGTTCCTACATCTGTAAGTCCCCAGAGGTTTCCTATTTAGCCAGCATGTTTCAGGGGATTCATCAACAAAATGGCTATGTACTAATTTATCCTTCAGGCTTTTGTTTCGTCTGAACGTGTTCTGCAGTCTATCACTGAGAGTAAGTCTAAGATCTTCATTCTCCATCAAGATTCCCTAGTGCCTATTGATTATGTCCCTTACTTGCATATGAGACCCATCACAGGTTCCTATGATACGTATTGTATTCCCTTTGGGATCTACATTATTTTTGGGTGTCAGGAGATCACTCCTCTTCTGAATCACTGCATTATTAAATGTGTCTCAGAATTTTATGAGGTTATCCCCTCTGTCTGCAAGATTTTATCGATATAGATTCCTATATTTTGATTTAGGCTATCCATACCAGATACAATTGGTTTCCCCTTAGGTGGATTAACCCCTTTATGGATTTTTGGAGTCGTATAGAAGGTGACTGACTATCTTTGGATTCTCTGGGAATAGGAATAGAAATTCCGTTTTGCTGATCAGGCTGTTTTTCAATGCCTTCTCCAAGATTCCCTTCAGTTCTCCCTGAAATATCTCAAGAGGATTTCCTTTTAATCAATGGTAGGTTTTCGAGTCAGAGAGGATTTTATTACATATCTCCAGGTAAGGTCCAGTGTCCATAACAACTACATTACCCCCCTTGTCAGATAGATTTCTGAGACCCACAGCAAGGCTTAGAAGGGAAAAAGCGCTATTTGGCTTTTGGAGCTCAAATTTAGCTGAAATGGTTTTTGCCATGTCGCATTTGCAAAGCCCCTGAGAGGCCAAAACAGTGGAAACCCCCCAAAAGTGGAAATTAGAACCACTTAAAGAATCTATCTAGGGATATAGTGGGCATTTAGACCCCACAAGTCTTTTGCAGGATTTATTAGAATTAGGCCGTGAAAATGAATATCAACATTTCTTCCACTAAAATGTTGCATTTTTTCAATTTCACAAAAGGATAAAGGGGGAAAAAGCTGCCCAACATTTGTAAAGCAATTTCTTTCGAGTACGGCTATACCCCACATGTGGTCATAAATGGTTTTTCATTAGAAATTAACCCTTTCTGGACTGATCCATTTTTTCCTTTTTAGATTTTTTCCTCTCCGCTTTTCAAGAGCCATAACTTTTTTATTTTTCCGTCAATAGAGCGGTGTGAGGGCTTATTTATTGAGGGACGAGCGGTCGTTTTTATTGGTACCATTTTTTGGTACATACAACTTTTTGAGCACTTTTTATTACATTTTTAGGTAGAGCCAAGGTGACAAAAAAAACAACGATTTTGCCGTTTTAAATTCTTTATTTTTCACATGAGACGCTCCATACATCACCCCCCACACTAAGACATGCTATGTCGTGGTGCGCGAAGGGGTTAATGCGCAGCGCATGGTGCGGAGTGAAAATTAAAATTTTTCACTCATATGCCATTTTAGTGCACTATATGTTATGCCCAGTTTGTGCCACTGAAGACAAATACCTCATAAAATATTAACCGGGTTCTCCCGGGTATGGCGATGCCATATCTGTGGACGTAAATTGGTGTTTAGGCACGCTGCAGGGCTCAGAAGGGAGGGATGCCATTTGGCTTTTGGGGAGCAGATGTAGCTTGGTAGTTGTTCTGTTTGGGGTTTTACTGGTGTTTCAGTTTATAATGTGGGGGCGTATGTAAGCTGTGCTGAGTACATCAGGGTATAATAAGAGGGTATAATAATGCAGTAAATAAATAATAATCCGCAGATATGTGGCCGGAGTCGCACTGATAAATGGCGCCCGATCTTATCTGCTTTTGGACACTCTGCACATTTTGCATCGCCATATTCTGGGAGCCAGAACTTTTTTATTTTTTCACCACCGGAGCTGTGTGAGGGTTTATTCTTTGTGGGACAATCTGTAGGTTTTCATTGGTACCATTTTGGGGTACCAGAAATTTTTTTGATCACGTTTTATTACATTTTTTGGCAAGCAAGGTGACCAAAAACCATCAATTCTGACAATGCTTTTTATTAGTTTTTTTTTATGGCCTTCACCCTGGGCTACAAATTACCATTTTACTTTATTCTGGCGATAACATATGTATATAATTTTTTTTATGTTTTGCAGCGTTTGTGCAATAAAATCACTTATTTATAAAATAAATTATTTTTTGTGTCCCCATATTCTGAGAGCGATAACTTTTTTATTTTTCAGTCAAAAAAGCGGTGTAAGGGCTTGTTTTTTGCGGGACGGGATGTAGTTTGTATTGGTACCATTTTGGCGTACATGCGACTTTTTGATCACTTTTTATTGTATATTTTGGGAGGGTTGGTAACCAAAAAATTGTGATTTGGGCACTGTTTTTCGCGGTGTTCACCGTGTGGGAAAAATAATATTACAGTTTTATAGTTGGGGTCGTTACGAATGCGGTGATACCAAATATGTGTACTTTTTTTTAACGTGTTAATTTTTTTCCTATAATGAAAGACTTATTATAGGAAAAAAAAACATTCTTTGTTTATGTCACTTCTAGCTTTTATTTTTACACTTTTTAAAAACATTTTTATTATCTTTTTTTACTTGTTCCACTAGGGGACACTTAGACTTGCAGCTCTGATCGCTGCTAGAACACATTACACTACACACGTAGTGTAATGTGTTCTAACTGTCATTGTGACGTAACTGTCACACTGACAGGAAGCATCGGAGGACCGGCCGAAGACTGTTCCTCCGAGGCTTCCATACATGGCAACCCAGTGGTCATTGTCTGGCCTCTGGTTGCCATGATAAGGATCGCCAGCCCCCGCAAATACATGTGGGGGGCTGCCAATCCGCTGTAAACCTCTTTGATGTGGTGATCGCAATCGACCACCGCATCGAAGGGGTTAATTGCAGATTTCAGCGGCGACAGGCCGCTGATCGGCAATGGGGAGAGAAGGACAGACACCCTGCACAGTTAACCGCCGCTGCGGTTAACTGTTAAAACGCGGACGTAACTGCACGCCCAGGTGCGCAAAGTTACTGCTCACCTGGACGTGCATTTACACCAAGGTGCGGGAAGGGGTTAATCAGAAATTTGTACAGTTTATTTCAATGAAGATAACATTAAATGAATCAGAAATACACTCTATACATTGTTAATGTACTAAATGACTATTCTAGCTGCAAACGTCTGGTTTTTAATGCAATATCTACATAGGTGTATAGAGGCCCATTTCCAGCAACCATCACTCCAGTGTTCTAATGGTACATTGTGTTTGCTAACTGTGTTAGAAGGCTAATGGATGATTAGAAAACACTTGAAAACCCTTGTGCAATTATGTTAGCACCGCTGTAAACAGTTTTGCTGTTTAGAGGAGCTATAAAACTGACCTTCCTTTGAGCTAGTTGAGAATCTGGAGCATTACATTTGTGGGCTCGATTAAACTCTCAAAATGGCTAGAAAAAGAGAGCTTTCATGTGAAACTCGACAGTCTATTCTTGTTCTTAGAAATGAAGGCTATTCCATTTGAGAAATTGCCAAGAAACTGAAGATTTCCTACAACGGTGTGTACTACTCCCTTCAGAGGACAGCACAAACAGGCTCTAACCAGAGTAGAAAGAGAAGTGGGAGGCCCCACTGCACAACTGAGCAACAAGACAAGTACATTAGAGTCTCTAGTTTGAGAAATAGACGCCTCACAGGTCCTCAACTGGCAGCTTCATTAAATAGTACCCGCAAAACGCCAGTGTCAACATTTACAGTGAAGAGGCGACTCCGGGATGCTGGCCTTCAGGGCAGAGTGGCAAAGAAAAAGCCATATCTGAGACTGGCTAATAAAAGGAAAAGATTAATATGGGCAAAAGCACACAGACATTGGACAGAGGAAGATTGGAAAAAAGTGTTATGGACAGACGAATCGAAGTTTGAGGTGTTTGGATCACACAGAAGAACATTTGTGAGACGCAGAACAACTGAAAAGATGCTGGAAGAGTGCCACTCTGCCCTGAAGGCCAGCATTCCGGAGTCGCCTCATTACTGTGGACGTTGACACTGGCGTTTTGTGGGTACTATTTAATGAAGCTGCCAGTTGAGGACCTGTGAGGCATCTATTTCTCAAACTAGAGACTCTAATGTACCCACTTCTCTTTCTACTCCGGTTAGAGCCTGTGTGTGCTATCCTCTGAAGGGAGTAGTACACACCGTTGTAGGAAATCTTCAGTTTCTTGGCAATTTCTCGCATGGAATAGCCTTCATTTCTAAGAACAGGAATAGACTGTCGAGTTTCACATGAAAGCTCTCTTTTTCTAGCCATTTTGAGAGTTTAATCGAACCCACAAATGTAATGCTCCAGATTCTCAACTAGCTCAAAGGAAGGTCAGTTTTATAGCTCCTCTAAACAGCAAAACTGTTTACAGCGGTGCTAACATAATTGCACAAGGGTTTTCAAGTGTTTTCTAATCATCCATTAGCCTTCTAACACAGTTAGCAAACACAATGTACCATTAGAACATTGGAGTGATGGTTGCTGGAAATGGGCCTCTATACACCTATGTAGATATTGCATTAAAAACCAGACGTTTTCAGCTAGAATATTCATTTAGCACATTAACAATGTATTGAGTGTATTTCTGATTAATTTAATGTTATCTTCATTGAAAAAAACTGTGCTTTTCTTTCAAAAATAAGGAAATTTCTAAGTGACCCTAAACTTTTGAACGGTAGTGTATATATCTCAATAGAAAGCAGCAGCATTCTGTAGCAAGTCCCACTGTAGTATTGGGTACTCCAGTATCAGCAAAAATAAAGTGATTTATTCAATCAATGCAGAGATGCGACGTTTCTGTCCAGCCTTAGGACTTTTCTCAAGCATAGTGATACCATTAACATATATGATATTTAAGGCATGTGTCTCATTAACATAATGAGTAATCATTAAAACATTGTGCATGTTAAATACATCCAGATTGATATATTATCAAAGAATTATCAAGAGTTGCAAGTGTATATACGTGGCAGGGACATAATTAAAGTAATAAAAACATAAACAATACAAAAAACTTGTAAACATATAATTAATGCATAATCAGAAATGCAGCAATCTATGTAGGGGATGGGACTTTAGGGCCACTCACCAATCGAAGACGAGCCATGTAGATTTTCAGCAGAGGGTCTGCTATGTCAGACCATGTGTTATCTGACCGTTCGGCGTTCACAAAGACCTATTGCGCATGACCGGAATTGTAGCCGGAAGTTTGTTATCGCTACGCAACTAAACACTCATTGCTGCGCATGCGCTAAGTTGTCAGTGATATCGCCGGATTCAAGCCTATTACATATCGATATAGGATTCACAGGTAAGAGACATTAGCTGTAATAATAAGAGTCAGACTGTATTGAAGATTAAGGAACAATGGTCCTATTATACTTAATTCATAGAGCTGATTGGGCATGGAACAAAGGGGACACATTAAAGACGTATGCTTTAAACCCCTAATCATGTATAGAGTATGTACAGTATATTTTATTTAAGTCCCACATGTAGACCCTGGGTACCTGACTCACTTAGCGTGAATCATAGTGCCCTGGATCAGGGTCTGAGTGTAGACTGGTTACACTTTCATGTACCGGCCTCATAGCACAGAAAGCCACATTAGCGTGTATCGGAACCATTAGGGTATGTTCACACGGCCTATTTACGGACGTAATTCGGGCGTTTTTGCCCCGAATTACGCCCGAAAATAGCGCCTCAATAGCGCTGACAAACATCTGCCCATTGAAAGCAATGGGCAGACGTTTGTCTGTTCACACGAGGCGTAAATTTACGCGCCGCTGTCAAATAACGGCGCGTAAATAGACGCCCGCGTCAAAGAAGTGACCTGTCACTTCTTTGGCCGTAATTAGAGCCGTTATTCATTGACTCCAATGAATAGCAGCGCTAATTCCGGCCGTAATTGACGCGGCGCTCAAGCGCCTGCACATGCCGTTACGGCTGAAATTACGGGGATGTTTTCAGGCTGAAACATCCCCGTAATTTCAGCCGTAACGGACGCCCTCGTGTGAACATACCCTTAGAGTCAGGGGCCAGCCTACCAAGCAACTCAACTTAGGTATGTAAAGGGGTAACTAGTCAGCTAGTCAAGTAGTGTCCACCGTTGTCCACAACATATACAGAATAAAAAACAAATATTTATTATATTTATAAAAATGTTCAACTAGTCAAACTCTAAACTCTAAACGGCTTTAATGTATCTGAAGTTCGATTAAAATAGTTTGTATGAAGAACGTCGATGGATGGTAAGTGGTCCCTACGTCCCGTTTTGATCTACAACAAGAAAGATAGACAAATTTTAGAATTTCATTAATATAAAAAACATCATATTATATCAGGTATCACAATTATATTATTTCTACAGAGGAGCACCAAAAAGATAATAAATGACACTGTAAAGACATCATTTGTTGGAAAGTCTAACTACATTGAACTCAATATTTAGTCCCTTCGGTTTTAGGGAATATAATAAAAAGATCCACTTGAGTTCGCACTTATGTAGAGATGTATGTCTATATCCACCTCTCTTAGTCAGAGGGATGTGGTCTAACAACATAAACCTAAGATCTCTTTCCGAGTGTCCCATTTCAGAGAAGTGATTAGCCCATTTTGAATTGCATATCTGTTGTTATTCAGACATGTTTTAAAATCACAGGTTGTTTCACCCACATATAAGTGAAAGCAAGGGCACCATAACACATAAATAACCCAATCTGAGTCACATGTTAGATAGTGCTTAATTTTATATTCCTTAAGTGTAAAGGGATGTAGAAAAACACTGCCCTTACACAGAAGGCGGCAATTAACACAGCCAAGACAAGGGAAGTTGCCTACTTTCTTTGATTTAAATAAGCTCTGCTGACCTATTCTACTTCTATCCTTTACCTGGGTTTTAACTAATCTATCACGCAAATTTTGTGACCGTCTATAGGACACGAGGGGTGCCTTTTTCAGTTCTTCAAACTGTTGATAACTGTTACTTATGATATTCCAATGTCTATTGATAATCTTAGACACATCTCCACTCAAGTCATTGTAAGTTGAAATAAATGGAATACGTTTTGATGACTTAGAAATTTGCATGCAAATTCGCACTACAGGTTATTCCAATCCGATTCCTTTGTGTGTGTAATAATCGTCTAGGATAGCCTCTTCGACATCATATTATTCAGTGCTCGATCTAAATTCTCATCCTCATCAACTATCCGCTTTGCCCTAAGCATCTGGCTATACAAAAGAGAACGAATCATTCCCTTCCGATGACAGCTTTCATAATTTAACAGCGGAATTTCTTTTTGATAGATATATATATATATATATATATATACAGTATGCATATGTAGAGTTAAAGTGTATGAACACAGTGTGATGAAAATACAGAGGTAAAAGGCAATTCGATGCCTAAGTTGGTGTGTTCAAGAATCATAATGATTTCCCTTTTCTTCAAGTTACTTATATGGGTTGTATGATTTTAGAAACAAAGCTTCAGCTTTTTCCTCAGAAACAGCACCACTCTTTTCTGTGGTCTACGTCTGCTATTACAGCTTATCCACATCTGCTCATCCACAGAGCTGATCTGCAATGCCAGACACAGTCTATTGGCAAAATTGTTGCTGTTTCTGTGGGGGTAAAAACAACTGACCCTTTTTTCTAATCTCTTAGCAGGTGAACATAATTGCTTTTCTTTTCAGCACCATGGATAGTTCGCTTCACATAAAAGGGTCTATACTACAGTAGCTGTAATCTTGCAAGTAACATCTAATACAGTGGAGGTACATATGACATAAGGTGTCAAGTCCCAAAATAAAGCATTCAACGCTGAAATAGTTAAATGGTGACACTGTCTCCAGCAAGACATTTGCTATTAGGTTAATGGTGCAACATAACATAAATATTCTCCAAATAAGACTGACTTAAGAAGGATGTTTGATTTGCATGTCTCCATTGAATTTCTCTGGCCTGATGACTTAACCATTAGTATTATAATGATCTTGTAAAAGATACCTGTTAATGACAATGCTCTTCCTGATCGATGTGTAGATATGTCCATGAGTGAGTAGCATTGGGTTGATTTGGGGATATGGAGAGCGTTTAAATGGATTACACGTCAGGAAAGAGGCTGCTTGCTGTGTCAACATTATAGATCTTACAGAGCGCAGTAAATGATAATGTCATGTTTGGAGAAGGGATTTAATCTGTCTCTGAAGAGAATCTAACAGCTCACTATGACGATGCTTATTGCTGTGTGATCCTGCTGGACAGTGATTAAAATGAAGCAGCACTGTATAGATTTTCAGATGCTTAATCCAGGCGGGCATTCTCACTGTGCTGGAAATGATATGATGCCGCAGGAGTCAGTAAGGATACGTGTGTGTGATGTGGAATGGGATGAAAAACAAATACCAGTTAAAACAATGCTTGTAATCCTATTTGTGATTATAGTCCATAGATAGACACAGTGAAATATATCCAGGCTACATCGATTGAACTAAGCAATACAAAAAGCACTCCATAGTTTAATAGATAAATAAAAAATTTAATGATAATCCTCTGGCCAGAGGGAAAAGAGACACACTCACCAGACCTAGTTGAGTTGTGCAAAGAACAGACACAACTCTAGGAGGCATGTATGGATCCAAACTTTTCCTCCGGTTAACATGGTTGCTGCTCCGCCTGTAGACCTCGTGCAAGAGAACTTAAGAAACCATTCCACAAAAATGAATAAGGCAGGATCTCATCGGCGCCACCACCGGACAGAGTTAGTGAGTCACTAACTCTGTCTGGTGTTGGCGCCCATTAGAGCCTGCTTTTTTCATTATCAATTGAACTGACGCCTCTCTTAAACATAAGACTCAAACATTGCAAAATGTATTATTAAAGAATAGGACAAGAAAACACAGATTTCTGGTTTGACGATCAGTGTCTTCAGGTTGTCTTTTGGCTGACAATATTTATTCTATAACTGGTATAAAATAATGTTTTAACCCATGCTTGGATTACCCAGATTCCAAACAAATGCAATTAGTGTATATTTTTTAATAAGTTTTCCTTAATTTTGGAAGTGCTATAAAAAGTTATATGTAGGGTAGAGGCCAAAGAGTGAGAATTAAGAAGACTGTGTTTTGAGCTATTGTATATTGTAGCTATGAATAAAAGGTAGATACAAAAATAGAATCCAGCAGCACAGGCTTACATGGAAGGGGGTGCAAGCCTTAGGGAACTGACCACTGTCCCTCTAGACAAAAAGCAGTAAATAGGCAGCACTCATAAAGGCTTATAGTGAAAAAAGTGGGTGCTTTATTGACCCCAAAAGTGCGACGTTTCGGCTCACACAACCTGAGCCTTTCTCAAACCTGAATAAAATGTAGAGAGATACTTGGGTGTAAGACAATCATGTGGCCAGATCTTTGATATCAGATGTAAACTATATATGTGCAATAATGTGCGAGGCACATTGTCGAATCAACTGTTTTAAGATTGGCCATTCTTTATTTGGAAACTCTAATGTGTACAAACAACAAGACTAAGTTAGGAACAGTTGCTTCTCTACCTGCCGCCATTGCAAACTCTATCCTAGAGAGGGAGGAAAGAATAAAAAACAGTAATTTAGTGGAGTCATATAGAATGCGCTCATATGAGAATACTTCCTGTGCATACGGTACATACATTCTATTATACCCTTTATGGTGAATGAGTTGCATAAACACAGCGCTAAAGCCTGTAATGTAGGTTATTTTCATTGCTGGAGTCAAGTCTTTGTGTAGTAGTAACTTGGCATAGTGCTTATCTTAATAGTAGCAGTAATCGTACTAAAATAAATGTAGGACTCAACTCATGCACTAGAAGTGGAAACAATACCTAAAGAATGAGAATGTCAGTCTAAGGGTATGTTCACACGGCAGCGTCCGTAACGGCTGAAATTATGGGTCTGTTTTCAGGAGAAAACAGCACCGTAATTTCAGCCGTAATGGCATGTTGAGGCGCTTTTTGCTGCGTCCATTACGGACGTTAAATGGAGCTGGTTTTCCATGGAGTCCATGGAAAACGGCTCCAATTACGTCTGAAGAAGTGACAGGCACTTCGTTGACGCGGGCGTCTTTTTTACGCGCCGCCTTTTGACAGCGGGGCGTAAAAAAAATGACCGTGTGCACAGAACATCGTAAGACCCATTCTAATGAATGGGCAGATGTTTGCCAACGCTATCGAGCCGCATTTTTGGACTTAAATCGAGGCGTAAAACGCCCGAATTACGTCCGTAAATAAGCCGTGTGAACATACCCTAAGGGTATGTTCACACGGCAGCGTCCGTAATGGCTGAAATTACGGGGCTGTTTTCAGGAGAAAACAGCTCCGTAATGTCAGCCGTAATGGCATGTTGAGGCGCTTTTTCGCTGCGTCCAATACGGACGTAATTGGAGCTGCTTTTCCATCGAGTCAATGAAAAATGGCTCCAATTACGTCTGAAGAAGTGACGGGCACTTCTTTGATGCGGGGGCGTCTTTTTTACGCGCCGCCTTTTGACAGCGGCGCGTAAAAAAAATTACCATGTGCACAGAACATCGTAAGACCCATTCTAATGAATGGGCAGATGTTTGCCAACGCTATCAAGCCGCATTTTCGGACGTAAATCGAGGCGTAAAACGCCCGAATTACGTCCGTAAATAAGCCGTGTGAACATACCTTAAGAATGGAATGTTGTGAAGGAGGCAAACCCCGAGAGGTGTGTGTTCCTTTTAGTGTTGTGACCTTTTAAATGTTATATACTGCACCTGGCTCTTTTGGCGCCATATAGTAGACATACTGAGGATGTATTTCTTATCTATAATGGTTATAGGTGCTATCGTTGGAAAGAAAATGGGTTACACTTCTCATTACCACGTGAAAAGGTTAGAGAATGCGGTTATAGGGTAACTTAATACTTGACATAGACATCAGACTCCTCCACTTGTCTTGTACATCATACTCGCATCACCAGAGGAAAGATGTTGGCGAGCTTACTAATTATTTCCAGTGGGAGATAGACAAGGAAAGAATTTATCATGCTATGATATCAATGTGCTCCACTGGATAGTAAAAATAACAAAGAACAGGAATAATAATGGATGAAGATAATTTATTTTTCATTTCCATTTCTGTATTATACGATAGTTAGGCTTTAATTACATGGTTTATTATAGCTCCTTGGGAATGTTATATATTTAGGGCCACATACAACATTGGATCTCATTATAGGATTGTAATACAATCTTTCCCAAAGGTTCTTTTTGGTAGAGAATTTCCTTTTCCATAGCAGGATCGAATACCATTTGCGGATCTAAACATACGCCTCTCACACTCGGCAGTGTAAATAAAGTCTGTGGTTATGAATAATTGTCGCATTTTATAGTTAGTAATCTTAGCAGCTTTATGTAAAAGTAATTAAACAATACATATTTTATCTGTCTTTATCCTATAGGTCGTGATACATTTGAGAAATTTTCTATTCATGCAAAAAAAAAAATAGCACTACTGTATAGCCATATATTCTGAGTAATCACACATATAACCACAAAGCAATGAGATGGTGACACAAAGAACCATCACAAGAATTTCTTGACCACAGAGCAGAAAGTTTGGAATCTAAAAACATTTTTTTTTTTATTTAGCTAACCAAATATGTTGTATAATTAAGCTTTTGAAACGTGTCTGATTCTTTTTTGTCAGGCATGATACCTACATTTATAGTGTCTGCAAGGTAATGAATTTGTTTCTGTCCTTTTTCCTCTAAAGGTATATAATCTTTATACAGGGTTGGTCAATTTTCAGTGATGATGAGGAGAATGGTCAAAAACTAAGCTTAAAATGCTGGGACTTTGTCTATAATGATTGGGAGAGAGTAACAAAAAGGGGGGATGTAAGTGATGTTAAGAGGTCTATCTGTGGACTTGCCTGGGGTGACATGAATATGTTATGACCCAATGGCATCCAGTTGAGCATGTGGTGATCCCTTGTTTGCATCAGCTTGTGCAAACAGATGACAGTGAGGGGGGAGTATATAAGCTCCAGCACATCAGCCAAGAGCACAGTAACTATTCCTGCCGACTGAGCACTGCCCTCTCCTGCTTCTCTTTTGGAAAAGCAGATCTTTTCTGAAAGGTGAGTACACTGCCTATTCATTGCCATTCAACATGTGCATCACTGCTATAAACAGAAAGAATAATTAGATTTATCTATAGAAATACTATGCAGGTAATGGAATGTGTTGTAGAAAGAGTTATTTCAAAAAGTGGTCAACTTTAACGGACAAGCAGCTACTACAGCATCCTCCAGTATAGTGAAGTTGCTGTGAAGTTTGCGGATTTCAGGTTTTCTAATGACCAGCCGATATGTTATCCTCTTTGTCATGGACTAAGTAGGTCTTCAACAAATGCTAATTATTTTATGTTTCAGTGTAAAAATATTATAACACTAGATCTGCTTTATGTTGTGGAATTTATAACTTAAATAAATATAGTAGAAGAGCTTTGTGAGGATATGTTGACAAAATTAGCCTATGATATAAATGTGCATGAATTTGTTATAGGGATAAATAACTTTGTAAAGCACCAAAAATAAGTAATAATTATTGATATGAATGTTGGCTGAATACATGGCAGAAAACATTGAGCTCTCATCTATAAATCCGCTATAAATCACCCATATAGAACAAAAAGATGCCAGTAGGGATTACTATATGATATGTCTATAGGAAGATTTTTTTGGAAAATATGCCAAGACTAGTTATTTAATAGTAGCATGTCACGCTGTGCGTTATGACAGATACCAGACAAAAATATAATTCTTAGAAAAGATACATACGGCTGCGGGTAGAACATGATATGACAAAATAGCCCAAAGTTAACAGATTGGGGTCAGTATGCAGGAGAGTCTATTCCTATGTCGCAGTGATGCGTAATTGTGCCTTCGTGTTTAGAACTGTTTCGACGATTATCAACTTTTGACATTTGGGGAGACGTAAATGTTAAAATATAATCAGCACGTTGGGTATTAAATGTAAATAATATTCATAGGATTATAATGATTATAGACCCAACGATATTGACGTATGAGGGTCTTGAATAATTTACTGGACCATGTATTATCAAGCATTCAGAAAATAGGAATAATTAAGTCCATTCATTACTAATATTACAATTGCTACTACAACCATTCCCTACTTCCTTTGACAGTGTAGAGTTTACTCTCACTATATAACGTTACAGTCATAGCCATGACAATATGGTAAAAGGTATGGCACAAGAGTTTTTGGCACATGGGTGTATCCTATATTGTTATATTAGGAAAAATAGAAAAAAGTACTACTTTGTGCAAATGAGAATTATTTCGTATCTGCATCATCTTGTTCTGGTCTTAACAACTAGACATTTCAGTACCACATTGCACATGAACAACCATTGTCTATCATGCGGCACTGTAAAAACATATTCTTTAATAATACATAATAATAGGTTAACATCTTTCTACGCGGTAATTGTATCATTTATTAATTTTCCCCCTTTAGTGTTATTGTACTGCAAGATTGACATTAAATATTGATAGGCTGTTTGTTGTTATGTGAGGCACAATCATGAAGATTCAGCATCTCTATAATGTTAGATTCTATAATACATAGGTAATGCCTACCTGTACTAATAGTTGTTGAATGAATGGTAAGTGTTATCATTTAGCAGAGTTTAACTCTTAAAGGCTTCATAGTTTGTGCATAGCAATGTTTCTTTGACTTACGATAATGTTTACAGTGGCGTTTTGTGATATAGTGAATCTTATCTAGTTACAATCTCAGCTCGGCTACATCTGTTACTTGTTTGATACTATGTGTTATGCACATTTGGAACACGTTTATGAATTAGTTATTATGTATGCTATTTAGCATAATTGGATTTTTGCATCATTTTGAAGATTGAGAACTATCTATTTTATGCAGATATATGCTTATTTAATTTAACAAATCAATACAAAAATTATCATGGCTTATAACTTTCCCATAGCAATGTACAGAGGAATATGCATCTGTGTATTACTTGCCGTGCTGTCTGCAAGCTCAACAGGACAGCAAACTATGGGCTCTATGAATGAAGACCTAGGGACCCAAGACATAGAACAGCAAAATCTATTACAGCACCCAAGACATATCCGTGCGTCATCTGGCCAAGTAAAAACCTTCCAACGTATGGATGGAAATGGAGACCAAAAGGCTAACTTCGGGGTATTGTTGGCCAAATATCTCCAGACTAGGAAAGGTAAGATTAGATTGTTATATTAAGATCCTACACTTTAACCTTATTCACCACAGTGTTTTCAAAAATTGTTCTTACAATATATAGAATTGTAATAAGAAAATGTTTGCAAAGGTTAAGAGGCAGATCAAAGGGCCATAGTGATGAATGAATAAGTAAATAAGCGGGAAAGATTAAAGGGAGAAAAAATGACTACTTAAAAATGTATTAGCCTATAAAATACTTACCTTGCAAAAAACTGCATTCAAATTTGGTCCTTTATTGTGGATTTCAGGGAGAATGGGTGGGGGGGACCACGGTTTGTCAACCTATGCACATCCATACAATAGTTTATTTACATGTAATGTACATATTGCTCTATGTATGTTTGCCCATATAGCAGTATGGACACGCCAACAAAAAGTTCCCCAGCCTTTGCAGCCACTGCCCCTGAGATCGACACACGATAACTGATATTTATAACAGACTAAATGACCATTTCAACCATATTTATTTTGCAGCTGTAGACAACACTTAACTTGAGCTACATTTTTAATAAACTGTAATGTTAATGCTCCTTCATTGTCAGACAGTTGAATCCCTTTCTATGTCCAATCTAGCCTATGGGTTACATCTAGTCGATGGGGCACAGGGATTGAAACAGCTCTTACTAGCATAGGGAAATGTACATTTTCTCTTCAGGATAAACTATAATTGGGACATCTAAGAAAAATATTATTGCCGTGCTTCGCTATCTAGCTGGACTAAAACTAAGTACATCAGGGTGATGCATTGTGAAACATTTCTTAATTTTTTATAGATTCAACATAATAGAAGTTAATGGGCATGGAGGACACTAATGGGGCAATTTTCATAGACTTCATTGGGTAGTTTGGTTTAATGAGATCTGCCAGCATCAATATCCATATTGCAGCTCAGTGTCAGGCGATCCAAGCTAAGGAACCATAAAAAGTGGTGGTGTTTAATTTAAATACTTTATGCAAAAGTGGCCATCCCTCATAATATTTTGGACTCTTTTTTGCGAATGTTATTTCATGTTATATTATTCAGCCTAGTGATGTAAAATAGATTTCATAGTGATTGTTGTCTTTTCAATGAGAAAATCTATGTAGTAGCTTGATTATAATTTGGTAGGCAACTAAATATTTCAAGAATACCATAAATAAATGATTTGTTTATTGCGATAAATCCCTGATAAATGTTAAAATACGACATTACGAAATGCATTTGTTATATATACTTGATAGTTTAGCACAGTTTTACTGGAAATTGTATCAATAGCTGATGGCAGGGACGTAGCTAGGGGAAGGGCTAGTGAGTATGTTGCCCGTTTGCTGGATGCCAAGGGGGCAACAAGCCACTCTGCCTTGGCAAAGGTATTTTGACGGAGGGCTAGGGTAATGAATTAATCTTTGCCCAGATGAATGAAATCCTTGCTACCAATCTGGCTGATGGTAGATCATAATAAGCATATTCATGAAGTAATAAATATAATAACACAAAGATGGTACCTACTCAATCCATACTTTAACATTATTTACAAGGAAAGCCACGGTGGTAAGTTTTTTAGAACATAAAAATATGCTGATTATCAGAAATGGTATGGTCTAAAAAAAAATCCTTGGTTAGCAATATTCTGATAACATACATATTGCTCTGAGAAATAATATAGGGGTAATTTAATAACTTTTCTACGATTCCAAAGTTGCAAAAATTTCAAATTTTTGTCCGTTTCCGCCACTCTCACCACTTTTCTAAGTGGGTGAAGTTTAGAAGCTTGCATAATTTATAGCAGAAATCTGTGCCAGCGTATGAAATGCCAGTCTTAATAAATCCCACCCCAATTTAAGATTTAAGAGGTTGCCTAGATTGAGAAATTTTTCATGTGCCTAAAGATGATAGCGCAGAATCTCCTACTTCAGACCCTTTATATTAGATAAAGATGAAAGCCTAGCCTTGTAAAGCTTCCTGCAATAGATGACAACATTGACATTCATTGAATAAAGTTAAAAGCACGGAGGGCCATTGATTTTAATGTGTCATGTTTTGTTCTGCTATATCAACATGTCAGACCAACCAACCATGTTCCATCACTACCAGCAAAACTAAACATGGCTACATTACATAGGCCATTGAAGAATTGGTCAATATTATGGAACCGAATGAGCAGAATGGCTATTGAAGAATAAAGAGCAATGCATAACAAATTATAGAGACTAGAACTTCTTCATATACGTAACACAGTTACATAGTTGACAAGGTTAAAAAGAAGATACAAATCCAACCTATAGTCCTGCAATGTTGAGCCGGAGGAAGGCAAAAAACCCCAGGAGATGGATGCCAATGCCTCATTAGTGGTAAAACTTCTCCTCGGCTACAAATATGGCAATATGTACCCAAATCTTGTTCCGAAAGGTCCCCATTTGTTTGTCTTTGCTTTAATCCCATTAAGTTGGGGGCACTGGCAATACTAGAACACATATTGGGGAAAAAATTACGTATCTTAAATAACTATCAAGAAATGAAAGGCATTTACTGAAAAGATTTAACCAAAAGAGTACTGTGAACTACAGAATAACATTCTTCTAATTTCTCTTTGGACTACATATTACAATTGCTTTTATACTTAAGGTCCATCTCTGAGGACCTACTCCTGACAGAAGAGATACTGTATACCAGCAAGGTGGAGAAGTGGGGAAAGGTATTAAATGGTTTTCTGCAAACATCAATCCCTCAAGCTCACAAGCCTGTAATCAGTTGGAGATTATTTTAGGAGGAATGGGTCTCGGATGTGCATTTTATGCTAACACCACCGCATTGTATCTAACAGCTGGCGGCTGGTTATTTAAGCTAAAATTATATTACTAAAATGAACTCTACAGGCACCTAAACTTTTGAGAGACACGGTTTGCCCTGATAATTGGGTGTACCAATTTTGATTTTCCAAATGCTGGCATTAATAGGCAAGCGCGATCAAACTCTGCCACGCTCATGTAAATTCCCCCCAGCAAGTAGCTAAAAAAAATGCAGACCAAAAAAACGGCATTAAATAATACAATTAGAAATTTTATTTGTGCATGTTTGTACATTTACAAGGCAATCAGCTGGTTTACGTTTTAATAGTCAGGGTCAGGCTCACGTGTATTCTTAATGAAAAATTGGAAGCAGAACTATTTAATGATTTGGGGAATTGTGTGAACAGATGCTGGATTGATTTCATTCAGAAGCTAGTACAGATGACAGATGCTGGGATAACAGCTGCCATATGCGATACACAACATATATTATGTAGGTATGCCAATTTTACTTAATATGAGGACATAAGTTGATAATGTGTGCCAAAATGATAAAAAGTGGGTGGCTGAAATATGTTACAGACGTAACAGTACATTGTTATAAAGGGAAATATAAATTGAGCAACACTCTTTATTCACATTTTAACAAATGACGACAAATTGGTAAATATTAGTTACAATCATCCAATTAAAGGGACTGGAGAAACCTCCAACAGTGACCTTGTAGAAAGTATTTTGGGGTAGAAAGAAAATCTATTGAATTACATATTTTAAGACGTAATCCTTGAATGTCAAACAATACTAAAAGATCCATGATGAATCAATCCCTTTCTAGCGGTAATATTAGTATTTTTTAGATGTCTTTACCCCCATATTTTTTAAATAAGTTATAAAACATAAAAGTAGTTTGACATTTATTTTGGATAGTTTCCACTTTGGTTGTAATACGAATATAGAATTTATGCAGTTATGTAGAGCAAAATTTTAATTAAACATGGAAAAATATTTCAGCTCGGTTTATAATCATTATACCCTATGTGGGATCCGGCACTATAGGGTTGTGGAAGATAAGACTTCATAATTCAGTGTAAAATCCTCTTCAATGGTGTCAAAAGGATGGAGAACATACATACACATATACCAAGACAAAACCATGTAAAAAAAATAAAAAAAACATTATAAAAGGCAGGGGCTTAACAAATAACAATGGAGCTTCATTCTGCCAAGGCCAATGAATGGTTATGTTTTTATGATTTTTACTGCCCCTTCATTGGCATCTCAGTGCTCTACCCATATTTACTTGCACTATCTTCCTCCATCAAGGCTACTTTGACACTGGAGGTGGACCCACTCAGCTGCTGGGCTTCATAGCATCTACTATGTTTGATACCCAGGTACTTATGCATCAATGAGATTTATTAGGATACTGTAGCCTGAGCTAGGGTTAAGTTATATTTGGCATTATTATTATGTATTTGATTTAAAATTACCCTTATGTAAAGATTTCAAATTTTAGTTTAAAATCAACATTACGGATTTCAGTCAAGTGACAAAAAAAACTGACTAAAAGTGCTGTTCCATCCTGCGTCGGTGCTTCGGTTGCTGTGCTCCTTGGGATGAGCATAAGAAGAAAACACTGGAAGTGCCTCTTTCCTTGCATGATGTACACCATTGGTTTCCATCATGGTGTCCATTGTTTTAATGGAAACATGCTGGGCT
The DNA here is from genome assembly GCF_050947455.1 of Rhinoderma darwinii. NCBI lineage: Eukaryota > Metazoa > Chordata > Amphibia > Anura > Rhinodermatidae > Rhinoderma > Rhinoderma darwinii. The sequence goes on along the minus strand of NC_134691.1, from coordinate 264,015,779 downwards.
ATTGTTTCTGGTATTTTGGAGCGGATCTGTGACAGAGGCCCCTAACGGAGCCTCCAATGCAGATGTGATCTGCTTCAAAGTTGAAATACGACTTGCTATATTTCATTGACCTGCCAGTCACACTTCATGTTAATAATGTAAATGGTACAAATTTGGTAATAGATACTTATAAAATTAATTAATTTAAGGGTTCTACTTTTATACAAATAAGGGTTTACCAAAGATGAAGGTGAACTTTGATGCAGATTTTAAGCACATTTCAGAAATATGTAAGATATTATCACAAGTAATGTATTTTAAGTAAAAGCTCCATTGCTTAATCATAACCCTGTAGTGAGCACGAATAATGAGCACATATATAATGTTAAAACAGAATAAAAGTAAAGTAACAACCAGTTACAAAAGTACAATTACCGTGGTGCATCTCCCTTCTCAGTCTGCCAACACATATATGCAATACTGGCTATGTTCACTGCACAATAAATGCATATGTGGCATGTTATTAACCAATAAGTCAAGCTAAAATGTGCTAAATCTGTTGTATCATTAGAAGTTGAATTAAACAATTCACAGAGCACTGTGTTTGTGATCAATCAGATTAAAGGGGGTTTAAAAATATAGAATAAAAAAAGCCTGCTTTTAATGCCCAGAAAGTGCCACACTTGTCCATAAGCTATGTGTGATATTGCAGTTCAGACCTATTTATTTGAAGCGATGCAGTCAAAAAATGTGTTGTTTCTACCTTAACTAACAACACGTAAGATTTATCTAGCGCACTGATATGAAAAGTTTGCTGGCATTATAGTAGATTAATATTAGTGGTCGGCAACTGGTGACTGAGTTGATCATCTTAAATTTGATCGGTATTAGGTTTTGATAAGCTGTCAGCGGCACACAAGAGCCGCTATTTGCTCAACAGTCAGTCCAGTAGACGAACGGATTTGGTTTACAGCGACGATATGCAGCTTTCGGGTAAAGGGATACAATAAAAACATATTAGAAATGTTTAATATGCCAAAATACATATATTACATTTTTTTTAAAATGACATCAAAGGCTTACAAAGCCTTTAAGTGTTCTGCCTTAGGGAGTTACAGATTATGTTTAATCTGATTTTATAAGAAATTTAAGTATAACAGAAAAGCAAAGTAAACACATGACAAGTGTTGCAAGAGTCATGGCATACAAACAAAAACAAGAAAAACATAAAACAGCTGAAATACTGTCCATTACAAAACGTCATGAAAGTATAGGATCACACTTTGGCACCTATATACTTGTGCCCATGACATATAATCTAAAGGTAAAAGAGTGCCAACAAAAATCCAACACAACCATCTATATCAAAGAAATATATTAAAAATGAAGAATAAAAGGGGTATAGAGAGAAAGGGAAAGATAAAAGAAAAGTGGGAGGGCTGGCATAGGGGGGAAAATCCTCCACCATCAGTAAATCAGGTACTTCGAAAAGCTGTAAAATACACGGTTTCCCGATAAAGAAACCAATGCTGTCACAAAAAGAAAAAAGCCTCAGATCTGTCATGAGCTTCTATTCAGAGTAGAAGCAGAGATAGGAACAGCACTCCTTATATTACCTGGTAGAATAGTGGTCACGCCAAACCAGGGGCATGGTCCCAGCCTCCCCAATAGTACAGAAAAAATGGAAACGGTAGGCAGCACTCAGTTTAGGTGCAGATGAATCACCAGTGGTTTATTCCAATATTAAGCGATGTTTCCAATTGTGTGAGCCATTATGCTTAAAAAAGGCTTACGCAAGCCGAAAAGTAACTGAATACTGGAATAAACCACTAGGTGATTCATCTACACCCTAACAGAGTGCGGTCTACCGTTTCCATTTTTTCTGTTCTATTGGGGAGGCTGGGACCATGCCCCTGGTTTTGAGTGCTGCCTACCGTTTCCATTTTTTATTTTTCATGTGCTTCTATTCTATCAAATCCTACACCCTGAACATGTTGAGTTTTACCAGCCATTCCTTCAGAGTGAGCCCTTCTCTAATGCCAAGGCAGAACAGTCTGTGCTGTGGTCAAAATTGATTGTAAAAGATTTTTCTTCCCTTGGGCGATGAAACCTGGTATAATGGAAAGCAAAGTGCTATATGGGGTATTGACCAATCTCCCATTGATGATATGGTATGCTGTAAGCATTCTTACTCTGAAGAGTTTGATGAACTCACAACCCCTCCAAATATGGAGCAGCATGCCCACGTCTCCCACAACTCCAAGATGTATCAAGAACGTGTGGGTATAGGGGGTAAAGATTAGATCTTTATCAATGAGTAGCTACAGCTTATGTAATGATCATGACAGGACTATATATTCACCTATGTTTATTTGCACACATTGTATATTTTATATTTTAGCAAGACCTTCTTCTGGACGGTATGCAGTTTTGCCAGGCAGACCCATCATTGACCCTACCCATCGGATAAACGACAGAGATTACATGGGCTGGATGGATTTTGGTCGCCGCAGTGCTGAAGAATATGAATACTCTTCTTAAAATGGCCAAACCTATAAAAACATACTCCAGATTCTGTACAGACTAAATAAATGAATTTGTTGTCTTTACAAATCAGTGTTCTAAACATATATTTATTATGTACTTGTTGTAAATTTGTTTGTAAAACTTTACAATGCAATACACATATGCAGAATTTTACAGAAACATTATTTTTTCTTCTTTATTTTGCCTTTTTTTATTTCGTATCATATGTTACCGATATTCCATATTAAAATTATTTAGTTTACCACCTCTTGTCAATCCAAGTTGCTGGGTATTACATAATAAACTGTAGATGAAAAACTGGCAATGCCTACTAAATAAAATTATAAAAAATACAAAAACAAATACAAAATATATAAAAAGGTAAAAACATAAAAATAAAAACATCTTTATAAGCAACTCCTTTATAAGACTTTAACGTTATGCTTCTGTCAGTGGTCTACACACAACAGAGGCTGATTAGGGCACCACCTCCTCTCAGGACCGTATGACTCAGCGCCCAATTGTAGAAAAAAAAAACTACATGATCCCCGGCTAGTTCCCTTTATCTTTTCTGCTGACCTTGTTGTATGTACAAAGGGGCAACTTGACACTTAATTTTTTAGACAATGAATATATACAGTTAGTAGTACTAAAACTAGAGCGGTTTCAACAAGGGGACAAAAGAGGACTTATTTTGGTCCCATCATGGAAATAAATATGTTTACAGTCAAAATTTCCTGGTGGATGGCAGCGTTGACTCTGGACTTGATATAACCCAGTGGACCAATACCAACAGATGACATGGCCCCCCAAACCATCACTGACTGTGGAAACTTCACACTGGAACGCAAGCAACTTGTATTGAGTGCCACTCCACTCTTCCTCCAGACTGTGGCATCTCGATTTCCAAATGAAATGCAAAATTTACTTTCATCTGAAAATAGGACTCTGGACCACCGAGCCACAGTGTTGGTCCACTGTGATATATCAAGTCCAGAGTCAATGCAGCCGTCTAACAGGAAATTTTAGAGCACTTCATGCTTCCCTCTCTGACAAGCTTTATGGAGATGCTGATTTAATTTTCCAGCAGGACTTGGCACCTGCCCACACTGCCAAAAGTACCAATATCTGGTTTACTAACCACAGTATCACTGTGCTTGATTGGCCAGCAAACTCGCCTGACCTAAACCTCCTAGAGAAACTATGGGGTATTGTCAAGAGGAAGATGAGACACCAGACCCAACAATGCAGACAAGCTGAAGGCCGCTATCAAAGCAACCTGGGCTTCCATAACACCTCAGCAGCGCCACAGGCAGTAATTCATGCAAAAGGAGCCCCGGCCAAGTATTGAGTGCATATACTCAGAAGGAGCGCGATCTCCAGTGCGAAACAGGCTGTAACCTACAACTAGCTGTCCTCCCTGTAATGCTTTTACCCACACCAAGGTGACACAATAAAGTTAAGAAGATTTGCAAACGGGTGAGTGCCGCATTTTCATTTCTCTCATTCATATTATACTACAAGTCTGTTTTTATGCTGAGCACCGCCCAAAGTTTGCTTACATGAGGAAACCCTGACTCCACTTGCATCTATCTGCCTGTTCCATGCTGTGAAGATTGAGAGTGGTGCCGACTTCCCTCTACTGTGCTTGCATATACTGTACCTACTTTTCAGTAGGCCTACATTTCAGTAGTAAAAATCATTTTTGAAATTGGGCTTATTTAATATTCTAATTTTCTGAGACACTTAATGTTGTTGAGTATGGCTAACAGTCAATGGAAACCCAAAATTTAAAGAAAAAAATGCTGGGAATAGATCACTCTGTGTGTAATGAATCTATATAATATATGAGTTTCACTTCTTGAATTGAATTACTGAAATAAATTAACTTTTTGAAGATATTCTAATTCATTGAGAAGGACTAGTGTGTATGTGTATATATATATATATATATATATATATATATATATATGTAAATATCAGCCATAACATTATAACCACAATGGCACCTGTCAAGGGGTGGGATATATCAGGCAGCACGTAAACATTCAGTTCTTGGAGTTGGTGTGTTGGAAGCAGGAAACATAGACAAGCGTAAGGATCTGAGTATCTTTGACAAGTGCCAAACTGTGATGGCTAGATTACTGATCTGATCCCGCAGAAAAGCTACTGTAGCACAAATCACTGAAAAAGGGAATGCTGATGTTGATAGAAAGGTGTCAGAACACAGTGCATTGCAGCTTACTGATTTTCTGGCTGTGTCGCCACAGAGCTGACCCTATCCACCACCAAAAGCACATACAATGCAAATTTGAGCATCATAAATGGACCATGGAGCAATTAAATAAGGTGGCCTGGTCTGATAAGTTCCATTTTATTTACATCATGTGGATGGCCGGGTGCGTCACTTATGTAAGAAAGAGACAGCGCAAGGAAAAAGACAAGCTGGCTAGGGCAGTGTGATGCTCTGAGCAAAGTTCTGCTGGGAAACCAAGTCCTGGCATTCTTTAAAGGCAGTGGCCTTATTTTAGCAGGATAAGGCGCCCTGCCACACAATCCATGGAGGCCCCACCTTGCATCTTACAGAGACCTAAAGGATCTGCTGATATATATATATTATATATATATATATATATATATATATATATATATATATATATTTGTGTGATTAATTTATTTATTAACTGAGGAAATTATCTAAGTTGACCTGAAAGCCAATAGAAAAAGGAATCCGTCACAAATACAATTTCTAGCTTAGTTTAAATATTGGCACATTAATTATAAAAATTAACATCTGTTAAGGCTTTATAGTCAAGAAATGTAAAATCTAGCATGTTGTACTATATCTGCATTCCCTTATCTGCTGTTCTCATTTATTTTTCAGTTGATCTTTGTGGATCAATAAGTGTTCTGGGTAATTCCTATAATTCTTAAAACTTCTAATAAATCTATTTTGAAGTACAATAGAGTGTGAAGGCTAGAATGCTATGTGCACATATAAACAGGTAGGTGGAATAAAAGACTTGTGCTAGGTCCATTATTTTATATCACCCCGTACTTACTGTGAAAATATATTCTTCTCGTCACAAGAGACTAAAAAGCGTTCAAATCAGCAAAAATAGTGTTAAGAACAAGGTGCAAATGTAAGTATGCCCCAGACATAAGAACATAGTGTCTCCTGATGCAATGCCAATTATGAAGAAAGAAAGCAGACTACATTGACAATAAGTCTTTATCTGATATCAATATTCTAGGTTTCCTACTACAAGCAAAGTTACAGAAAACAATAAATTTTTATAGTGTTAATTTTTTAGTATTAAGCAATTCGACCAATTATGAGGCCCAGACATCACTATACTGAGGCCCCTGTCGCAAAAGGTTGAGAAGCCCTGGTTTACCCAAACCTCCCAACTTTCAAAAATAAAAAAGTGGGACAACTCATGCGGTGCAGCAAAGTACGCCACAACAAAAAATATTTAACATTCACTCATGCCTCTAACCCCACCAATCACTGCCCATACACACCCAGTTCGCTTTGTGCCCCCACGCAGTATAATGGCCTGAGTGCCCCCACAAAGTATCATGCACCAGTAGTGCTGTCACACAGTATCATTCCCCATAGTGCCCCCACACAATATCCTGCCCCCTTGGTACCACCCATTCAATATCATGCCCCATAATGCTCCCACACAATATCATGCCTTCATAGTGCCCCCCACACAATATGCTCTGTGTCCCAACACAGTATAAAACCTTCATAGCGTCCCCACAAAATATCATGCCTCCATACTGCCCCAACATAGTATAATGCCTCCATCGTGCCTCCCCATGCAGTATAATGCCCACATAGTGCCCCCTCACGGATCAATTCCACCATAGTATCCCCTACACAGTAGAATGCCCCCATAGTTCCTCCAAACAGTATAATAAACTGTCTCTATAGTGCCTCCCCACACAGTATAATGCCCCCACAGTGCCTCCTCACATAGTAAAATGCCCATAGTACCCATTAACAGTATACAGTCCCATAGTCCCCCCCACTCACTATAATGCCCCATGGTGCCCCCCAAACAGTATAACGCAACATAGTGCCTCCTCAAACAGCATAATACCCCTTTAGTGCCTCCCCACACAGCATAATGCCCCTTTAGTGCCTACCCACACACACTGTATAATGCCCTCATAGTGAACAAACACCGTATCATACCCCCATAGTGCCCCCCATACAGTATCATGCCCCCACAGGGTCTTACCACACAGTATAATGCCTCTACAGTGCCTCCACTCATAGTATAATGCCACCATAGTGCCCCCCACACCCCTTCAATGCCCCCATAGTACCATCACACAGTATAATACCCCCATACAATTTAATGCCCCCATACCTCTATAATGCCCAATCCATATTCTTGTCATTATTATTAGATTGACCCAGACTTCAATGTACATAAAGACACATTTGAAAATCCTACAATTTTTCTGATGTACTAAACAACAACACTGTTTCTGAGGTAGATCTGATCAGATAATTTTTTTTAGCGCTAGCGCTAAAAAAAAACTTTTCAAAACAATAGGTTTTGTTGTCATAATTGCAACAATCAAAAAACATTTCCAGGAATATTTTATGAGGGAGACAAGTGAAAATTAGCATTTTTGTCAGTGTCCCATAATAAATAGGCCATGCTTCCAAAACACCACAACTATCATATAAAGCCCACATATTGCTATGTGGCGCCAACGTGACAAAATCATACAGTGCAAATAACATACAGAGCACAAATAACAGAGCTGAAAAACATGTAAAGAACCTGCCTTATAATATATGAAGGGCAGGGTCATACAAATATAAGATGTCCCCAAGCATGTTGAGGTATCTGGACACTTTGTCCAGATATCACTGTACACTGTGTATTGAATCTCTGTGACAGAGAGGGAGGGAATGGAAAATAGATCAAAAAATAAATACTGTAGGTAATAAAGTTGAAAAAAATTGGGGAGATCTTTAAATAGTAGGGCAACAGAAAAGTGGAGGATTTGCCCATTGCAATGCTACTGAAGAAGCAGTATCACTGTTACCACACAGGAAGCACCATATCAGACACCAAGGCGTAGATTTACTAAGACTGGCGTTTCATACACCAGTCTTAATTTAAAGTCTGGACCACTATTTTTCAAAGTGAAGCAAGCAGCGTAAAAAAAAAAAAAGCCCCAAGAATGTTCTACAAATGAAGGTTTTTGTGCAAATTGCGACATTTCTAATTCGAAAAACTGGCATAGATTGTTTGATGAATTCCCCCCTTAGTCCGCACATCAAATAACATTTGCAGTGAAGAAAGGTGTCTGTGATATGACTAAGTTATAATATGGGAACAGCAGACTGGCTATCAGCAAAATCATACTTGTCTATCATAGTACAGGACCAATTCATCCCGTCTCATTTATCCAGTGTCATTTCCCCGAAAAAATACCTTTTTCTGCACTTGCTGGGATTCATATAGTGTGACAATGGATAAAATGTGTCAATAAAACTGACAGACAGTGTATGAATTTGCAAACAAATAAACTGCCATGCATTTAAATGACATTAAGCCTAGTGCCAAGACAATGAGAGAATGAAAACCAGCATAGTACTAAGAGATGATAAAATTATTAGATTGCTCATTTAACGGTCTTCTTTTCTCCAAGAATGAAATTGCTTCAGAATGGATTAGGCTAAAATAAATGGATAAAAGTAATAAATGAATAAAAGTTGGAAAAACCGCATAAGGAACTTTCTGGAATACATACACAGTTGTTTTGGCTTGAAAGCTGGGTAGACAGCCACATAAGGGGACCATTGAAGGGGCCGGGAACCAAAGGTGCACCTTTGAATTTCTTTCAAAAGGGGCAGAACAAGGTAAAATCGCATAACATTTTTAGATTTTGGGGGCAATCCTGGGCAAAAACGGACAGCCATTAAAATGTCCCGCAATTTGGGATTCATATGGGTTATATGCATATGTAGTCAATTTTCTGCTATGAATCTAATAAAAAACAATAAAAGCAGAAAAAATGGGATAACATAATTACATAACCAACTAATTCTCAGTCAGAAATAAATACCAGAACAATAGTTTAGGTGGAAGAAATATTCTTGACCACAGCCTTTATTAAAGGTATATATAACTTATTAACCAATTGTTCAATCCTTATTTACAGACTTAGCCATAAACGAAAGCAAATATCAGATGTACAAATCTACACTCACTTTACTGAGTGAATAACACCCCTTCTAATAAGGCCATAACAATTACATGAACATACATGTTATATTTTCAGAGCATGAGATGGGGCAACTCTCTAGATGTGCCGGAGGTCTGACCCAAAGCCTCTTCATGCACATCTTATAAATCCTTCCCTCAATTTTGTTTATCGTTTCTACCCCAATCCCTGGCTATCATCAGGGGTCAACCAGAATCTTCAATTACAATAGCTGTCAGATTGGTCCATCTCGGGACCAATTAACAGCTGTCACGGACCGTCACAGCTTCTTTCTATTTCAGGCGGAAAATGTTGCCCACTAAAATGTAATCCTCAGTATAGAGTGAGCTCTTATACATTAACCCCTTAGTGCAGGGGCGTAACTAGGAAAGACTGGGCCCCATAGCAAACTTTTGACTGGGGCCGCCCCCCCTCTGCTGGGTATCACACAAACCCCCCCCCCCCCTTGTAGATAGTGCCTCCCTATAGATTCCACCACACAGCGCCCCCCTATAGATAGCACCATACACAGCCCCCTGTAGATAACGCCATACAGCCCCCTGTAGATAACGCCATACAGACCCCCCTGTAGATAACGCCATACAGACCCCCTCTGTAGATAACGCCATACAGACCCCCTCTGTAGATAACGCCATACAGCCCCCTCTGTAGATAACACCATACAGACCCCCTCTGTAGATAACGCCATATAGCGCCCCCCCCCCCTCCCCAAAAAAAAATGGCCTATAGTTTGTCCTACAAAAGACATGCATCCCCTATCCACAGGATAGGGGATAGATGTGTGACCGCTGGCAGCGATAAGGAGAACGGGGGACCGAAAGTCCCCCGAAGTTCTCCATGACTAACCTCGGACTTCCGCCGTCTGCGCAGTTCAATAAAAATTAAAGGAGCGCTGGTCACACATGCGCACAAGCACGACCGGTGTGCAAGTCATTTCCATGGAGCTGCCAACACAGATCCCGGAAGTCTGAGGTTTGTCATGGAGAACTTAGGGGGGAATTTCGGTCCCCCGTTCTCCTCATCGCTGGGCGTCCCAGCGATCCCACATGTATCCCCTATCCTGTGGAAAGGGGATGCATGTCTTTTGTAGGAACAACCCCTTCAGTGGCGTCGCGCTGTAGCAGCCATAGCGGCTGCTAGCGGAGCCTGTGGCCATGGGAAGGGGCCGCGCCGGCGGGTGGCACGGGCCCCCTCATGCTGCAGGCCCCGTAGAAGTCGCTACGGCTGCTATAGCGGTAGTTACGCCACTGCGTATAGGTTTGTACGGCGTAAAACTACAGCTCCCAGCATGGCTGGAACAATGGTAAGGATATGCTGGGAGAAGCGGTTTCACAAAAAAAAAATCATACCACCATCATCTCGCTGCAGATCATACAGTGACTACAATACTGATTAGAGGCAGAATAAACATTTACATTAAGTGACTCACCGGTGACGTCTCAGATTCTAGTTATTTTCTTCTCCCTCCGGTTCAGACATCTATGATGGATTTCTCCCGGCCATGACCCATTTCTGCAGTTTTCCGTTTAGATGTTTTCAGCTTCTCACTTTTAAAACATTTCTGCACCTGTAAACAAAGTTAAAATTCTCAACACATCTAAATATAACTGTCACACACACACACACACACACACACACACACACACACCGTGCCCCCTGTAGATAGTGCCCCCTGTAGATAGTCACGCTATAGGGAAAAAGGAAACAAAGCGCACATAGTGCATGAGCCTGTATTAGGTGAGAACAAAAGGAAAAAAGTGGTCAATTATGCTGACCTGATGTTGTTATGCTCGGAGCATAACATCCCAAGGTGCGTGTCCAAGTTAGACTTAGGTAGAGACAGTTGCAGCCCAAATTCCGGTTTGAAGATTGGTAAAAATCCACTATGTAGATCCAGGAGATAGGGAGATAAAAAATGGAATATCCGAGGGCGCAGCTGTACTGGAAATTGCTTTTATTTGTACAACAACAACGTGTTTCAAGGCCGTACCGGCCTCTTCGTCAGGTTAGGTACAAGTAGACCTACATAGAAGCCCCTGTAGATAGTGCCCACATATGGACTCCAGAGCTGCAAGGCAATAGTGCTAACCACTGAGCCACTGTGCTGCCCTACATATAGCTTCCCCTATAGTTAGTGCTCCACGTATAGCCCACCTCTGTAGATAGTGTCTCACATATAGCTCCCCCTGTATATAGTGTCCCACATATAGCCCACCCCTGTAGACTGTGCACTACATATAGCCACCCTGTTGCTAGTGCCCCACAGGTAACCCACCCCTGTATATAGTGTCCTACACATAGCCCACCCCTATAGAAAGTACCCTAAAAAATAGCTCCTCTATAGATAGTGCTCTACATATAGCCCACCCCTGTATAGTGTCTCACATATACTGCCCCACATATAGACCCCCCCTGTAGATAGTGGCCCACATACAGACCTCCCCTGTAGCTAGTGCACCACATATAGACCCCCCCTGTATATAGTGGCCCACATATAGACCCCCCCTGTATATAATAGCCCACATATAGAGCCCCCTGTATATAATGGCCCACACCCCCACATATAGACCCCCCCTGTAGCTACTGCCCCACATATAGACCCCCCTATATATAATAGCCCACATAAAGACGACCCCCCCTGTAGATAGACCCCCCCCCCCACTATAGATAATGCCATTCACATTTTTATGAGGGAAAAAAATATATAAAGTTGACATACTCACATGATCCCGTTCCCACGCTGTTCACTGGCGATGCAGCCATGCTCTCTTCTGAGCATGTCTGCAGGAGCTGAACGAGCGTCCTTCAATGACGCTGATTGGCAGGGCAGAATGACTTGCCCCGCCAATCAGCACCTTCCAAGCATGGAAGAGGCGCGATGATGTCATCGCGCCGCTAGCCAATCAGTGTCATTGTAAGGCACTGGATGGTTAGGCACGGAACATGCCCGGCCATTCAGTGCTAATACATGTATTTGGCTGCCGCTAGCACCGGGGCCCCCTCCGGTGCTAGCGACACCTACAGGCATGAGAGGGCCTGTGTAAGGCTCGGCGGCGCGAGCCCCACAGTAGTGGCGCTACCGCTGTAGCAGCCATAATGGCTGCTAGCGGGGCCACCGGGCATTTGGGTGGGCAAGTCGGCTGGCGGCACGGGCCCCCTCAAGCCCCGGGCCCCGTAGCAGCCACTATGGCTGCTACCGCGGTAGTTACGTCACTGCCTTAGTGACCAGCCCATTTTAGGCTAATGACCAAGCTATTTTATTTGTTTTTCTATAGTCGCATTCAAAGAGCTATAACTTTTTTATTTTTTCGTCTACATAGCTGTATGAGGACTTGTTTTTTGCGGGATTAGCTGTACTTTTTAATAGCACCATTTTAGGGTACATATAATTTTTTTATTAACTTTTATTAACTTTTTTGGGGGGGATTATAAAAAAAAAACTGAAAATCCGCCATTGTTCTATGCGTGTTTAAATTGAAGCCGTTCACTGTGCGGCGTAAATAACATGTTACCTTTATTCTATGGGTTGGTAAGATTACGGCGATACCATATATGTAGAGGTTTTTTATGTTTTACGACTTTTGCACAATAAAAACACTTTTGAACTAAAATTATTTGTTTTTGCATCGTTGCTTTCCAAGAGCCGTAACTTTTTTATTTTTCCATCAATGTAGTGATTTTTTCGATTTGTTTTTTGCGGGACAAAACGTAGTTTTGATTGGTACTGTTTTGGGGTGCATGGGACTTATTAATTCATTTTTATTACTTTTTTGGGGGGCAATGGAAAAAAATGGCAATTTCGCCATTGTTTTTTTTTTGGTTTTTTTTACGGTGTTCACCTTGCAGTTTAAATTACATATTAACTTTATTAATGGAGTCATTACGGTCGCGGCGATACCATATATGTGTACTTTTATTTCTTTTTTTACACTTTTACTAAATAAAACCACTTTTTATGGAAAAAAATGGATTTTTTTACTGTACTTTTTATTAATAATCTTTATTTCACATTTATTATTTATTTCATTAGTCCCACTAGGGGACTTTACTATGTGATCTCCAGATCGCTGCTATAATGCTTTGGTATACTTCGTATACCAGAGCATTATTGCCTGTCAGTGTAAATCTGACAGGCAATCTGTTAGGACATGCCTCCGGCGCGTTCTAACAGGCATATGTCCAGGGCAGACCTGGGGGCTTTTATCAAGCCCCCGGCTGCCATGACACCCCATCGGAGACCCGCGATTGCATTCGCGGGCCGCCGATGGGTGACAGAGGGGGCTCACTCCCTCTGTAAACAAAGTTAAACGCCGCGGTCGCTATTGACGGCGGCATTTAACGGGTTAAACTTCGATCGCGGGCATTGGAGCAGGAGCTCAGCTGTCATCAGACAGCTGAGCCCCGGCTCCAGCCTGCACGGGAGACCTGTGCAGGACTTAGACTAGGCTCACGTGAAAAGGCGTCAGCCTAGCCTAAGGCCCCTTAGTGATGAACGTTAAAAGGTGTATTGTTGGTCACTAAGGGGTGAAGGGTATATTCACATGCAGTGTATTTGTTGCAGACATCTTTGAAACTTGTTCATACATCTGAAGTCTTTGCCATGTTCATTGATGCCGTATTACTCCAAAAAAGTCAGTGATGGCAACTTCTGCAGAGTGCTGCCAAATATGTTGTCGCTGTAAAGGATCTGCCAGACACAGCTTCTGTGTCAACGCCCATAGGTAATCAGTCTGCACCTGCTTCTATGTCTGTGAGACTGACTCCACCACTCAGGATGGCAGGCTTAGGAGTGGGAGAGCCTATCAGAGCCTGGCCAGACGGAGCTAGCTCCCGCCCTCTGTCTATTTATACCTGCCTTTCCTGTTCCTCCTTTGCTTGTGATTCTTCTCTGTTGGTTTCCTGGCCTTCCTGCAGCTTCTTGAACTACTGACCCTCTGCTTGTTATTGACCTTGGCTTTACTGACCACTCTTCTGCTCTGCGTTTTGTACCTCGTTCACTCCAGGTTTGACTCGGCTCGTTCAGCTCGCTTGTTGCTCACGGTGTTCCCGTGGGCAATTTCCCCGGCTTCTGTGTACCCCTGTCTGTTTGTCTGTCGTGCACCTATTGAGTGTAGGGACCGTCGCCCAGTTGTACCCCGTCGCCTAGGGCGGGTCGTTGCAAGTAGGCAGGGACTGAGTGGCGGGTAGATTAGGGCTCACCTGTCTGTCTCCCTACCCCATCATTACACAGTACCTGTATTATGGAACCATATGCAGTCCAATGCTCCACTGTTCGGTGAAAGTCATCGTATTCTCGCCTAGAGAGTACTGTGTGTTTGCGTGTGATATATATCTATCTATCTAGATATATATATCTAGATAGATAGATATTCATAAATAAATATACACACACACACACACACAGTCGAGTCACATTATTATGACCACCAACTAATATCCAGAGTAACTGCCATGTTCAGCACGGACAGCAGATAGATGGGCTGGGAGTGACTCAAAGTGCAGGTAGGTGGCCCCCTGTATCTGGAGTTATGCTGACTGCAGTGCATCCCACATTTGCTGGAGGGTGCGTGGGGGAGGATCCATAGGGCGAACTAGATGATCGAGGTAGTCAGTTGGGTTCAATTCTGGCGAATTAGGGGGCCAGGCAAGTACTTGGATGTCTTGGTCGTGCTCTTCCAACCACTGTTGAACATTTCTAGCCATGTGACATGTCGCATTGTCCTGCTGGAAGATTTCATCTGTCCCAGGATAAAAATACAGCATGTATGGGTGGACGTGATCTGCAACCATGGATTCATACCCAAATCAGTTCAGAGTGCCTTTCACATGGATGAGTGGGCCCAGAGAATGCCATGAAAAAATTCCCCAGACCATAACGCTGCCTCCAACAGTTTATGTTCTTCCAGCAATGGTTGTGGGGTGTTTCTTCTCGGAAGTTTTTTGCCTGACACACCATCATCCATCCATTTGATGAAGCAGAAAATGTGACTGGTCAGAGAATGCAACCCTTTGCCAATCATCAGTGGTCCAATTCCGATACTGCTGATCAAATTGAAGCCTTTTTTTCAGATGCACCTTTGTTAGCATAGGAGGAGTGACAATCCGTCTGCTTTGGAGCCCCATACGCAGTAGGGTTAGTCGAACTGTTGTTTTAGACACATGTCTGGTGGCCCCCTGGTTGATTTTCACTGTGAGCTGCTCCACTGTAACGTGTCGTTGGGCCCTCGCGCACTTTCGTAGCCGATGTTCACCTCACATCAATGTCACCTGGTGCTCCGCAGTTTCCACGTCAGTTATTCCCATTGGTGCCATTTCTTCACTCACGATACACTTTCACCCCAACAGCATGCGAACAGTTCACAAACTGCGCTGTTTGAGAAATACTGCCACCCTTGGCCTAAAAGCCAATAATCATCCCTTTTTGAAATTCTGATAAATCGCCCCTTTTGACTATGGCAACAACGAGTGATGTGTCTTCAGACAGCCTATCGCACACCTTATAACCCACCAAGCCAGCCCACGACACATCACTTCCTTCATGGGCTACGCGCTGCAGACGTCGAAAGTAGGAGGTGTGTCTGTGTATGTGTATGTATATATATATATATATATATATATATATATATATATAATCCCAAAAAAATGAAGAGGCAGCACTCTAAGGAAATTGGTGAAAAAAAGTGGTGTGTTTATTCACCCCAGGCAGGCAACGTTTCGATCCGTCTCTATGGGATCTTTGTCAAGCTTGACAAATATCCCATAGAGACGGATCGAAACGTTGCCTGCCTGTGGTGAATAAACACACCACTTTTTTTCACCAATTTCCTTGGAGTGCTGCCTCTTCATTTTTTTGGGATTTCATTAACAAGGGTTCCTAGCTTCAACCTAGGAGGCCTGCACCCACTGCTGTTGCTGTGCTGCTTTATTCTTTTTCTCATTATATATATATATCACAAAAATAATGGCGACAGCACACTGTGAACACTAATGCCACCTAAGGCACTAAATATAAATAAATATGCATTACTGCTAAATCTACTTACAATGGTGAAGTTCTTAGCGCACATTTTGATCAAAGTGTGGGGGGCCACCAGCCATGACAAGGTGACCTCTGAGGTGGGAACCTACGCTGCACATACGCCCAGAACTGTGATTAAAGAGGCTCTGTCACCAGATTTTGCAACCCCTATCTGCTATTGCAGCAGATAGGCGCTGCAATGTAGATTACAGTAACGTTTTTATTTTTAAAAAACGAGCATTTTTGGCCAAGTTATGACCATTTTTGTAATTATGCAAATGAGGCTTGCAAAAGTCCAAGTGGGTGTGTTTAAAAGTACAAGTCCAAGTGGGCGTGTATTATGTGCGTACATCGGGGCGTTTTTAATACTTTTACTAGCTGGGCGCTGTGAAGAGAAGTAACATCCTCTTCTCTTCAGAACGCCCAGCTTGTGACAGTGCAGATCTGTGACGTCACTCACAGGTCCTGCATCGTGACGGCCACATCGGCACCAGAGGCTACAGCTGATTCTGCAGCAGCATCAGCGTTTGCAGGTAAGATCGACTTACCTGCAAACGCTGATGCTGCTGCGGAATCAGCTGTAGCCTCTGGTGCCGATGTGGCCGTCACGATGCAGGACCTGTGAGTGACGTCACAGATCTGCACTGTCACAAGCTGGGCGTTCTGAAGAGAAGAGGATGTTACTTCTCTTCACAGCGCCCAGCTAGTGAAAGTATTAAAAACGCCCCGATGTACGCACATAATACACACCCACTTGGACTTGTACTTTTAAACACACCCACTTGGACTTTTGCAAGCCTCATTTGCATAACTACAAAAATGGTCATAACTTGGCCAAAAATGCTCGTTTTTTTAAAATAAAAACGTTACTGTAATCTACATTGCAGCGCCTATCTGCTGCAATAGCAGATAGGGGTTGCAAAATCTGGTGACAGAGCCTCTTTAAGCCTACATATATCTGGGGATGGTAGGAACCAGCATTAAACTAATTAAAATCACCCAGGGCAGAATGGGAGGAGTGCAAGATCAAAAAAATGGAGGAAGTCACTAACCCCACACAAAAGTTTGAACAGCACATTCCAGCAAAAATAAACAAAATGTGTATACAAGTGCAAGAACGCCTGTGACTGCAAATTTATACAGCACACAAAAAATAGCGAAAGCACACTGCGAACACTAATGTCACCTAAGCCGCTAAATATAAATAAAAAAAATTATATATAAATAACAGGGTCAAAGTCTTGGGGGGGGGGGATTCATTCTCAGTTGTCAGAGAGATATCTGGGAAATTAATTGCAGACATTCTCCAGCCATGAGGTGTAAATCTACAGAAAACTCCAACAGTTATATGTCAGCAAAATTCCAGTAACACATAAGACCAAACCTCTCTCATTGCTAATTTTTTAAATATAATTATAGTCCTTGCATATCTTGTGCTATTTACATGGGCAGCTAGTCTAGACATTATATATGTTGCTAGGCATATTTATGTGCAAACTGAATTCTCAGGTGGCACGTTACGCCCTACCAAACCTTTCACCCCTTCCTTCCCTCCCTTTTTTTTGTCTTATATATTTTGCCATAACAGCTATTACTGTTGAATTAAACCTCTATATCTGATTTCGGTGCATTTATATTCTGTCAATCAAATATGCAACCTCATAATTGCTTCCTCCATGTACTGTCTAGTTATAACCGACTTGATAATTTGTCTTGTATAATAGAATTGTATTTGCAATGCAACACAGTTTGTCTTTAAATTGGTAAAAATTTCAATAAAAAGATTTTTAAAAAGCAAAACAATAGAACACAAGCATTTGTATGTAAAATCATAATACATTGTCCTACAGCTTCCCACAAGGACACCACTAGGTATGATCATTCCAACTTACTCCTTGTTTACAGTGCATAAAAGTCTTCAGGTACAAAACAAGGACAGACAAAAAGTGGACCAGTAGCCAATAGCAACAATCCAGAGCACTGACCCAATATGCATTGCTTGCATTTCTGCTTAAACAACTTGTCTCTACTGTGTTTTTGGATTGTATGTGGTTCTAGTTATGTGTATTCAATTGTATTGCACTTTTTTTCTTGGCGTCTACCTGTTTTGGGGTGGTTTGGGCAGTTTAAAAATAAAAATTGGTGGAAACAAGTTTATTTAGTGTTCACTTTTAGTGTAGGAAAAGTACAAATTAGAAAATATTCCAGAAAGTATGTGAAAAGAGAATGTTGTATGAATTGGGAAATAACATTTAATGTCATATACAATACAGAAGATTGTATTTCCATTATTATTTTTTCTGAGAGTCATACTCCTCTTCAAGGAGATAAGTGCCAATTCCTTTTAGATTCTACAACTCTTTAGATTTCATATAAAGTTTATCCAAGATAGAATGGTTTTCATCTGAATTTCACCACGTACATATGGAAAAGCTGGGGCAACAAAGCGGTCTATTACAGACTCAGGGATTTACTGATAATAGTGGGATTTACAGCTAAAATCGATGCTCGAGAATCAACATGAAATAAGTGTGGGATGATAAAAAGTTGTGGTTGTTTTCTAGTTGAGATAGCTACAAAAATAATGTATCAACGACAGTGTTTAAAAAGGCTAGCTTAAGGCCATGTTCCCACGGGTTTGGATATGCTACGTAAAAGTAGGTAGTGTATCCAACCCTAGAACCTGCAGCAAGTTCTGCCCGAAAAACCGCACCAAATTGGGGTCCACTCTGCTGGACGAAGCTTATGCACATGACAAGATGTGTATTAGCAAGAGGAGCGTGCTGCTAGGTCACAATTGGTAACCAGTATGCAAAATATCATATAGGATTTTTCAAAAATGTAACCAGCCATGTCTTTTTCACAAAAGTCAAGGCCTAATTTCGCTGTAAGTTTGTCCTCTACAGGG
Source organism: Rhinoderma darwinii (assembly GCF_050947455.1). NCBI lineage: Eukaryota > Metazoa > Chordata > Amphibia > Anura > Rhinodermatidae > Rhinoderma > Rhinoderma darwinii. The sequence continues at coordinate 263,997,087 of NC_134691.1, read as the reverse complement.
CAAAAAGGGGGGAGTAGAAAGAGTGATGGATCAGATGTTCCAAATCGTGATCCCATCCAGAAATCTGAAGGTAACACTGTTGCGAAAGTGTTACGCAAATGAAAGCGTACAATATTTAGAAGTGTGTCCCTAGCCATGCAGCACTTTAAGAGATCATGCACTGGTGACTGACCTAAGTTCAGCAGTGCATGTACCATTAAATGTTTTGCATGTGCTGGCACAGTCCATATTGCTAAGTACTGCTAAACTTTGGGTACTAAGAAATGTGGTCCTGTTAAATGTTTTAAATGTGGTCAGATGGGACATATTGCTGGGAACTGCCTCGACATAAGCAACCATGGAAAGCCTAGCGAAATGGCAATAGAAAATGGCTACTTTACAACAAACGGTGGATTTAGACAAAATGGCTGCATAAGAGACTCCTTACAGCCTTATGTGCTCCGCCACGTGCTAAAAGGTCTAAATGACCAACCACAACTGGGGAGGATTTTAGGAAGTTGGCCATAAATTGCATGTTCAGTCAGGTGTCATGTCTGTAATGTTTGTTTATGGTCTGTTGGGTTTGTCCCCAGTTGTCCTTTTTTCATTTTTGTTTTTATTTTGTGGTTCCATCACAGATTCTATTGCGGTGTATCCCTGGTTATCAGTAATATGTATTTATTCTATATGGGTGTTGCCTATATTTATAATACATAATAAGAAAGCCACTCCAGGAAAATAACTACAGAGTCAGCCATTGGATGGTGGTGTATTTGCTTGTTAACACATTTACATCTATAGTCGCAAAATGTTTTAATTGCTCTCTATTTAGGATATAACGTTGAAATTGTTATTATACTGTGAACTCAGGTAGCGAGGTGTGGGCAGGTAACATAAGTTCATGGCGTAGTGTTTTATGTTATACTGTGTACCCAGACCTGGGTGGTTCAGACAGGTAACACAATTTTATCTAAAACCTAATGCGAATGCAATTAAGTACAACAAATTAAAGTACGTCTGATTCTTTTGTGTTTAATTGGAGTGTTCCTTTAGGAAAGTTTGAACAGCAGAGGTAATTCTGGCATTACACCCATATCTTGATTTTAAGATAATGGGTTTGGTAAGACAGGGATATAGTTCCACAAACCTGAGAATTATGAAGAACCACAAAACAGTGCTTCATCCACAGCTCCCCTCGGATATCCTAACCTATAAGGGCAGCCATTCATATCTGTCTGTACAGATGGATGTTGAAAGAAGGAGGATGCGATCCCCTGCCAAGGTAGATAGGACCGGGTGCTTAGACACCAGTGTTGGGATACCGAGGGGTCCTATGAAATGAAGGCCAACTCAATCAAACTTAAATACATGGGTCAAGGGTATTGGTATCAAATGCAGAACGTCATATACCATCCACTCGACTGACCGCACCGAAAGAGGCATACTCCCCCCCCAGGAGCGTATTGTACACTTAATCCCGTATTAGGTGTTGATGAGGCGAATCAGAAGGGAAGAACTCCTGTGACTCCTAAAAAGAGGCTCAACATCGAACTGAGAAAGCTCCTGCTAGACTTTAGTGAGGAAGAGGATGTCGTGGAGAAACTGAAGGATTTCCAACATCGAGCTACCATTCAGTTGGAACATGGCACTACAAAGATTACAGGAATAGTGAACAACCTTGAGACGGACTCAGAAGTGTCTTGGTGGGAGAGCTTGTTCGGATATAGTCCCAAGGCCACTTCCTTAATAACTTGCTCATCCACCCGGTGATAATCCTCATTCTTGTAATAATCACGTACTTTGGACTGTTCTTCGTGTGCAGAAGAATGAAAGGACTGGTCGACCAAATACAAAGACGTGTCTGCCTTGCTACTGTCTACGTTGCCTCAGGTATCCTCTCTGAACTATTGACTCTTGTACTCTACCTGTTTGGCCAGCTGCCATCCCGCTACGCGGTACGGCCCAGTGGATCCACACCCCGCATCGTGACAGTACGCTCTGGCCATGGACTCCGCTGGTCAATTCAAAGGCATGTCACCTTCCCAAGCCATTCAGGCAGACCTGCTGGATCTCCGAGCTAGACAAGATCAACTTCTTGTAGTAGTGGACTCTATGGCACAGCAGCTAGGGACGCTAGTTGCTTCTCTTCCTGCCTCTATGCTACACCTCCTGGCAGTTCCGGCCTGGACCCTCGATTCTCGCTGCCATTGCCCTCTCGATTCTATGGAGACGCCAGTATGTGTCTGGGATATTTGAACCAATGCTTCATTCATTTTACCCTGCACGCCCGAGCATTTCCGTCGGACAGAACCAAGATCGCATTGTCCCTACTTGCCAGCAAGGCCCTGGCAGGGGCGAACCCTATCTGGGAACGTCAAGGACCCGAGACCCAAGACTTCCAGGGGTATGTGCGGTTATTCCGGACGGTTTTCGAGCAGCCAGGGCGAGTCTCGTCGTCAGCCACTGCTATCTTCAACCTTCGCCAAGAGGACACCTCTGTGGGCGAATATACCATCCAGTTCCGGACCCTGGCAGGAGAGCTATCCTAGAACAATGAGGCCTTGGTGGATCCTTTTGGCATGGTCTGTTGTCCGAGATCAAGGACGAACTGGCTGCTCTTGATCTGCCACCTGCCTTGGACTTGATTCTGCTTGCAACTCGGGTGGACATAAGGCTGAAGGAGAGATCTCATGAAGTTCGTCAGGAGAGACGGCTCCCTAGACTGGCGCCCAACTTCCAGCAACCCCTCTTGCCTGCTTCTATTGCTTTGCCCGAGGTTCCGATGCAAGTGGACCGGCTAAAATTATCGGTCCAGGAGGAACAGCGCAGGCGCACCTCTGGACTCTGTTTATATTGCGGCCTCGCTGGCCATGTCGTGCGTCTGTGTCCTCAGAAGCCAAAAAACCCCAGCGCCTAGGTTTGGTTGGAGAGACAACCCTGGGCGTCACTGCATTTAATCGAGAACTCTCTTCCAAACTATTCATTCCCGTAACCATCTTTGCTTGCGAGAGGTCCCATCCGGTTTCTGCCTACCTGGACTCTGGCTCTGCAGCTAACTTTATCTGCCAAGACCTTGTGGATCTTCTTCAGTTGCCTACTGTCCAGCTAGAAAGGCCATTGATCATTGCCTCGGTGGTTGGACTGCCATTACCTGACCCAGTTGTGTCTGTGACCAAGCCATTGAGAATCCAAGTGGGAGCTCTTCATGCTGAGCTCATCTCCCTGTTCGCCCTGTCCAAGGCCGTCAACCCCGTGCTACTGGGTTTGCCTTGGCTCCGTCTGAACGCCCCTGTCATGGATTGGAACTCTGGAGAGGTCTTGACCACTGTCTGGGTCATATCCAGCCACTACAGCCTTCTCCGCCTCAGTCATTGGCAGGGTTGCCTTCTTGTTTCTCCATGTTCTCCGATGTCTTCAATAAAAAGGATGCTGAGACCTTGCCGCCACACCGGGCTTATGATTGTCCGATCGACCTGGTTCCTGAGTCATCTCCTCCTCGCGGTAGAGTATACCCTCTCTCCTTGCCAGAGACACAGTCTGTGTCGGCCTACATTAAGTAGAATCTGGAGAGGGGCTTCATTCGTAAATCCTCATCCCCGGCTGGAGCGGGGTTCTTCTTTTTCAAAAAGAAAGATGGATCGCTACGACCTTGCATGGACTACCCAGGGCTGAATCAGATCAAGGTGAAGAACAGGTACCCTCTGAGTTTGATTTCTGTAAATTTTTTGACTGCATACAGGGGGTAAATTTTTTTTCTAAACTGGACCTGCGGGGGGTCTACAATCTGATCCAGATTCGTCGAGGTGACGAGTGGAAGACTGCTTTTAATACTCGTGATGGGCACTACGAATACCTAGTTATGCCCTTCGGCCTGTGTAACGCCCCCGCAGTGTTTCAAGAATTTGTCAATGACATTTTTTGTGATCTCCTTTATGTTTGTGTTGTTAGGTCTCTATGACATTTTGATTTTTTCCCCAGATCCAGTAACTCATCAAAGTCATGTCCGCCAGGTGTTGCTCCGTCTAAGGGAGAATCGTATTTATGCCAAGCTAGAGTAGTGTGTGTTTGAGAAGAAGTCTCTATCCTTCTTGGGCTATATCATCTCCGATCAGGGCCTCAAGATGGACCCTCAGAAGATAAAGGCTGTTCTGGAGTGGCCACGCCCCCAAGGCTTAAGGGCCATACAACGCTTCCTGGGATTCGCCAACTTCTACCGGCTGTTCATCCCCAACTTCTCATCTTTTTCTTCTATCTCCACCCTCACTGAAAAGGTTATGAACGCCAAAGTGTGGACTCCGGAGGCAGAAGCCGCATATGAATCCTTAAAGAAAGCATTCATGTCAGTCTCTATTCTGCACCACCCTGATGTATCCCTACAGTTTTCGTTAGAGGTGGACGCTTCCTCTGTTGGTGCTGGTGCACTGTTGTTCCAAAGAAGTTTGAAAGGCAAGGCAGTGGTATGTGGCTACTATTCCAAGCTATTTTCTTCCGCTGAGCGCAACTACTCGATTGGGGATCGGGAGTTACTGGCCATCAAGCTGGCCCTGCAGGAGTGGAGACATCTACTGGAGGGCGCAGTTCATCTTATCCTGGTCTTCACGGATCACAAGAACTTGACCTACCTACAGACGGCCCAGCGGTTGAATCCTCGTCAAGCCGGGTGGTTGTTGTTCTTTGCTCAGTTCCGGTTCGAACTCCACTACCGACCTGCCGACAAGAATGTGAGGGCCGACGCCTTGTCTAGGTTAATTACTGCTCATAGCTTTCGCAAAAATGATCTTTTTAAAAAAAAAAAACAACTTTACGGTTATCTACATTGCAGCGCCGATCACATTCAATAGGCGATAGAGATTTTATAATCTGGTGACAGAGCCTCTTTAAGAAGAGCACGAAAGGCTGCAAGAGGATCAGAGAGATTGGATCTATTGGTATCTAGGCAAAAAGAGCAGGCCAGTGCCACTAGGCAGATAGGTACTTTTGACTCTAAACAACCAGAGGTAATGGCGATCCTTGAAAATTATTGGTGCATCTTGAATGCAGATGGGGACATAGCAGATAGGATCACGAGGAAACCTTCTGTTACTTTCAGAAGGGAAAAAATATCCGTGATAGGGTGATCCATAGCGGTTTTGACTCAATACCACATGTGGGAACATGGTTGGACCGAAAGGTGCCAGGCACGCATAGATGTGGGAGCTGTAGAGCATGTAGCTTTATTAAAAAAGGTAAAATATTCCGGAGTGTGATGATTCTACTATTCGAGAGTTTGTAAATTGTAGAATGATGGGTGTTATTTGATCACCTGTCCATGCTCACTTAAAGGGAACCGGTCACCAGCATTTCACCTATTAAACCAGCACTACCTGTTGGTAGTGGGTGAGAAATCATTTCTATATAACCTATAATTGTCTTCTTAGTCGGTACTGTAGCTTTAGTATTCAGTTTTTTAGTGTTCCCACACCGTATGCTAATGAGCATAAAAGAGTCAAATCTTCGCTTGAAAAGAGTCAAATCTTCATTTGTAAAGAGTCAAATCTTCCTTTGAAAAGAGTCATATTTTCATTCCTCAAGTCTTTCCGAGTTAATCCCACCTCCTTACTGTTGATTGACAGCTCCTCGCCTTCCCCCAGCACAGAAAATCCTGCGCTTATGCATTGATGTCCTCTTCTGGTGTGTGCGCACAAAGGGACACCGGATTATTACGATAAAAGGCGCAAAATGTTTGCAGACCGTTATTTACAGTCGGAGGAGGAGTTATGGGGAGGGGATAACAGCAATGAACTTTTGATAGCAGTGGCCAGTGAGGGATAAGTAAATTTCAATTGGTGAAATGCTGGTGACAGGTTCCCTTTAATTATGTGGGCAAGACTATTCTGCAATTTAGTCATCGAATCAGAGACCATGTAGGGGACATTGTTAACAAAAGAGATACCCCTATTTCTAAACATGTGCATGAAAAGCATGAAGGAAAAGCAGAGTGCTTAAGCTTTCAAGCAATAGAATGGGTGCGTCCACCAAGGAGGGGTGGTGACTGGGACAACTTGATTTTGAGGAATGAGGCACAGTGGATCTATAGAATGGCTTGTATACAGCCAGTTGGCTTAAATGACCAGGTCAACTACACGTGCTTCACAGGAGGATGGCCATTGTGCCGGTTTCTTGTATGGCCACCCTTATCAGGAGAATTCTACCATACTATTAATTATTATCATCACTATACAGAATGGTATGAGCTTTATGATATTCCTGCAGCTCTTATATCCATGTGGTTTATGCAGTTTCCGACTGGTCACCCTTATCATAATAAATGTATCATAACTACTAATTATTATCATCATTGTACAGAATGGTATCAGGTTTATGATAGCTAATACTAAAAAGTATGTCCCCATCTCTGTTAATAAATAATTTACTGCTAAGACTGTATCTTAGAATTGCTTCGGTGGTCCATCCCTGTAGTGATGGATTGGCATGATGTGTATCATGCACTAGCATAGGCAACCAGGATGCAAGTTGTATAGCATCCTACACTGCCCTAGTAAAGGGATATTCCCCCTTACTGACGAGTGTAGCTCAGGGCTGAGAAGGCGTTTCCTGTAGCGATCTGAATGCCAGCATCGCTGTTAGGTTGGGCTGGCGGTGATTGGCTGGTTCGGATTACATGTCTGACCTGCCCTGAATGGCTGCACGTCAGCAGTGGCGTTGTTGGGATACGATTGGCTAATGGGGAGGGGTTGGCCCCAGCGAAAGGGTTGGAGTGATATCTATATGAACTCTCGTTCCCAGCATCAGCGTGCCGCTGTTATCAGATTCGAGAACGCTCCTGTGCATGTACAAACAAATATACTATCGAATTGTATTATTGCTGACATGTGTAATCAGCTTAATCTAATCTTGAGAAGACCCATGATGAAACCTGTGTATATGGAAACGCGTAAGGCCATAATAGAGAGGGAATGTTTGCAGGTTACAGCTTATCAAGATCACACAGCAACTGCATCAGGGAACTGAGGGAATTCCTGGTTCCTATAGAGGACTAAGAAAGTGACTAGCTGTAACAATTGTCAAGCACACCAACCTCATGCATCATGATGATTGTGTTCATCCACTAGGATTCATAAGTGATGAATCACAGTTTTGTTTTTTGCTATATTATTTGACCACAGTGGGTTATTTTCACGGTAGTGATCGTACCCCTGATTTTAGCGAGTTTTGAATTAAAGTATTTTTACTCAGTCACAGTCAGGGAATTGTAAATTGAAGTTGTGGGAACACAATCAAAATCTAAAAATATAAGATGCAGTGAAATAAGAGCTTTGAGATGCCGGAATCTCCAGCCAGCTCATCGGCAATGCTCTGGCCAGGGATTCCGCTCCTAGAGGAAGCCCCTGACTTCACAGTCAATACATGGGCAGTGAAGTCAGGGGCTTTGAGAAATGCAGAAATTCCCGGTTAGAGCATCGGCCACTCTTTGTCCAGGGGTCCTGCTCTTGAAGGAGCACATGATGTCACGGTCTATATGTGGACAGTGACATCAAGGGCTTTGAGATGGCAGAATCCCCAGCCAGAGCGTCGGCAACGCTCTGGCCGGGGAATCTGCTGCTGAAGGAGTCCCTGACGTCACTGTCCATATATGACCAGTGACACCAGGGGCTTTGAGATGGCTAAATCCCTGAGCAGAGCATCGATAACACTCTGGCCGGGGGTACCACCCCTGGAGGAGCCCATGATCTCACTGTCCATAATATATGGACAGTGATGTCAGGGGCTTTGAGATGATGGACTCCCCAGCCTGAGTGTCGGCAGCGCTCTGGCCGTGAATTCTGATCCAGGAGGAGCCCCTGACCTCACTGTCCGCATATGGACAGTGATGCCAGGGGCTGCTTCATTGCCAGAATCTACAGCACGGGAGGGTGAGTATGTGACTATCTCTACAGTGGGGGCGTGGCACTATCTACATGGGCACTGTGGCAGTATATGGGCACTATCTACAAGGGACATTGTGGCGCTACCTACATGGGCACTGTGGTACTATGTGGGCACTGGCATTTTCTATATGGGTACTATCTACAGTGGGCCCTGTGGCAATATCCAGTGGTGGATTTAGTAGACCATAGGCCCTGCGCTGTTCATCAAACTCGGCCCCCTCCTTTCAACCCCGCCATGCAGCAGCGTGTCTATAGTGAACACCATCTTTCTGTACGAGCATTGACAAATAGGTGTTACTATTCTCCTTGTCAAAGGGCTCTGTCCCTACATACTGACCAATCATTGCTGACAGTATCACACTGTGTAGGGACACATCCCCTTGACAAGGGGAATGGTAACACCCATCTGTCTATGAGCTCTGGGCCACACAAAAGACTTTTTGTGAAATACAAGGATTTCCTATAACAGACATATCAATAGAGGTGACAGATTCTCTAAAACTCCAGTGACTCACAGGTGACGTATTCTTAGATTCTAGACATCCTTCTCTTTTCTTTTTCGTACAGTTCAGACCTCATCACGACTTTTCCCAGCCACAACCCATTTCTGCAGAATTTTGTCACTCAAATGTCTTCAGCTCCCCACTTTTCCAACATTTCCGCACCTATAAACACACTGTAAACTATAGCACCACACACAGTGCCTGCTGTAGATAGTGCCACTCACAATGCCCCCTGTAGAAAGTGCCATTCACAAAGACCCCTGTATATAGTGCTCCATAGAGCGCCCTTTTAGATAGTGCCCCAATGTGCCCCCTGTAGATAGTGCCCCTCAGAGTCCCCTGTAGATTATGCTCCTCAGATCCCCCTGTAGATAATGCCCCACATAGAGCTCCCTGTAGATCTCGCCCCCTCAGAGTCCCCTGTAATTAGTGCCCCATAGAGCCCCCTGTATATATTGCCACCTTTAGTGTCTCCTGTAGATAGTACCCCCAACACTGCACACAGAATGGAAAAAAAAATACATTACATACTCACCTGTCCCTGTTCCAGCGATCAGGCCTCATCCAGCAGAACAACGCAAGCAGCGCGATGACAAACACACTGAATGGCGGGTCAGGGAACTAATAGTTCCCGTGCCTCGCCAGCGTTAGACTGATCAATTGTATCTTTGTCCTAAGGATGTGGATACAATTGAGTGCAGGGGACCGGTTCTGAGTCTCCCTGGTTCTCCGAACTGGCTGTAATTTTAACAACCAGTTCTGGAGAACCGGGGCGAAATGGCCGGATCCTACACCTGCATGGGCCCGCTATGAGTTTCGGGCCCGGGGTGGCCATCCGAACTGCCCATATTGTGATCCATAAAAAGGGAATATTTTCAGAGGGCACTGCGTTACTATATACTCATGCACTGTGGTGTTTTCAAGGGGTTGGGACATAAAAAGCCCTGACAAATTAAATGCATCCATTTATTTTTAATGCCCGTGAAAAATGGATGGTAAACAGATGACAAACGCTGTTAAAAACGGCATGGAAGTGGATGACACACTGATGCAAAATGGGCATGTAAAACTGACAGTTGATCCATTTTGAGGTCACTGTCTTGTGAATACAGCCTAACTAGAGCTTTTCCATTAGACATGGAAGCTCAATGGCTTAGTGTGCTGCTTGACATTCTGATGTGTAATACAGCATTCTAATGGTGCTCTGCTCTACTTTAGAAAACTTCACTATAGGTTCCTGAAGCTTCATATCTCCGCTCACACTGGCCGGCCACCTTCCTGCAGACACAGGTCTGTAACAGCAGTGCTTACAATTTTTTATTAGCATATATTTCTTCAATATTTATCACAATGTAAAAAAAAGTGTTGCATGACTAGCTCTTGCCTACCTAGGCATCGGATCTTGGGGGCCGAACAGGAAAAACAGCTTGCAGACTACATGTGGATTTCTTCAAGAAGAACACAGACGACTATTATAGTGACATCCCTGCCACTGTCACTTTATTCTTAAGTATAAAAATCTAGTTGGAGTAAATGTGTCAAAGTAAACAAATATAATTTTCTAAACAACATAAGAATATCAAAGATGATTGATGCTCGCTCCATCATATGATGTAAAACTTGTTCACATTTTCTGCTTTCTTCAGTCTTGAAAACGCTTCAACATCAATAAAGAGAAATAAAGAGTAATTTGTGATATGGGAAAGGAATTATGCTCCTTTTCCATGTCATTTAGAGGATACTTGAAGAATATTGGTTGTATTGCCACAGGGAAATTCAGCAATTTTCTAACAGGTTTGTTCAAATCTCAAGGGAGATTGGAGATACTGATTTTTGTAGACTTAAAAATGCGTGTGCAGAAAAAATGAATTACATGCAATTTATAAAAAAAAAACACCTCCCCTTTGTTCAGAACAGAGTCAAAGTACTGAATAACTAAAATGAAACTGTGCTGCATGGCAAATTTTCTGTATGACAAATGTATAAGTTCATTTCCCTTTATGGTGTATTGTCGACAGTTCAGGGGTGGGGGTAGGGGGAGGGGGGTCATATTTCTGGATTGTTGTTGTAATTGTTGAAAATGTGCAATAAAAAGTATTTGAATAAAAAAATAAAAAATTTAACTGTGCGTGGAGTTCAACAAGGTAAAAAGGAAACCACCAAAGAAATTACAAAATTGTACTTAGAGTAGATAACAACATTTACCCGCAGTGCTCTGCATTTGGTTTTACTGTCCCACATCAAACTGATATCTGTTTATGGTCATTTATTTTGAGAGGGTTTTTTTAATGACATTTCTAAAAAAAAAAAACAGCGCTATTCTTGTAGATGGGCTGTGCCTGGTATTGCAGCTAAGCCCATTTGTGAAAGAGTCTGAGCTGCAATACTAGACCGCACATAGGCAAAAGTGCTGCTGTGGGCAAGATATGTCTTGCTGTATACTTTTGTAATACAGCAAGTGATGGAAGATGCCACAGCTTTTTCTCGCTGATTTATGCCAAATTCATGAGAAAAAAAACTACATGTGCCTCTGTGTATAATAGGAGGCACTCGGTGGTACAGTATGGGTCTTATTATGCATACATACCACACTGACTTATAATAGACTGTGTTCAAGAGGCCTTACTGTTTAAGTACCTTTATGGCATGTATATCACTTAACGCAAATTAACCACTTTCTAATCCATGACCAAATTTGTGTCACCGTGAAATGATGATTAACCCCTGGCAAAAATTACATCCCCAGGGATGTCTCATGTACAGATGTAGCAGTCTTTAATTTGATTAAACTAAACACACAGTGGCTAAATCCTTTATCTTGAGTTTTTCAATGGCTTTTGTTCTGCGATATCATGCTGCAGCAAGTTATCAGAGTCAAGATGAAAATGGCTACATCCGTAAGTGCCTAAAAGGAACCTTAGCATATTTGTATGGAAAGGCACAATATGCTGGCATTCATTAAAAAAAAAAAATTGTAAAAAAAATAAAAATTGGCACAAAACACATTTTATAAAATAAAACATTTTATTGAATAAAGTATATAAAACATGAAATTACTCCCACATATTATGTACCCCCTTGACTTTACCAACCTACCAATACTTAGTTAAGATCAGTAATAGACCAGGTTAAAAAAAAAAAAAAGGGGGGGGGGACATGGAATCATGTGTTTCTTTTTCCTTCTACTCCACAATTATAATAAAAATTAAACAGTAATGTATATGTACAATAATACAAATATAAATTACAACTTGTCCAACAAAAAATACAACATAAAAAGTTATATGATCTGTAATGCCAAGACAAAAAACCAAAAAAAAAAGTCGGGTCCTTGAGCTTAAAAATGGCTAAGGACCTTAGTGCTTTTTACTGTCCGCAAATACGGATCTGTAGTCATTCGCAAATTATTCGCATATCTCGGAGGCTGTCCGCAAATACTGTCTGTAGTGCATCTGTATTTATGGATCCGCAAAAAAAAAGGGAGGATACAAATGATGTCACCAACATGTCCCTACCCCTTGAAAAGGCCACATGATCGCTCAGGCGCCATATTCTTGAGAAATCCCCTGCCGTCGAATAGCAACACTATGCACATCCGTAATTTTACATAGACTTCTATGGGCGAGTCCGTGCCACAATTGCGAACAAGAATAGGACATGTCCTATATATTGTCCATAAATATACGGAAAGGTGTCCGTGGCCAATAGAAATTAATGGGTCCACAACTTCATCTGTAATTATGGATCCGTAATTAAGGATAAAAACTACGGTTGTGTGCATGGGGCCTTAGTCCTGAATGGGTTTAGATATGTTAAAGCAAACAAAGAGTATACAACATTATAAGGCTAAGCATTATTACAACAGCAAATCCAGCTCAAAAGACTTTCTACTAAAAAATTCATCCAGATACAGATATGAAGAATACGGATATCATTAGTTTTGTCTCCTGTCATCGTTTTAAAATCTGTTTAAATTATTATATAGCAGAGCGGCGGAAAGAGACAGTCGCGTCTGATTTTTAGCTCCACTCTTCCAACTAATATCCGGAGCCATCCTCCACTTCATGCTGCTTTTTGGAGGGTTTGGAAGCCATACCGGACATTGGAGCTATCTGCTGAGCACTTTGAGCCCAACATTGGCTCATTTCATTAATTTTAGGTTTGCGGCCTACCTTCTGGACTAAAACCGCAGCCTAGATTTGCAGCTGCTGCCGCCCGCGAAGATGGCGTGACCCGTGCGTCTCGCCCTTTGGAGCCCTGGAGACTGGCTACCGGCCACCTAGACCACTGACCCCTTCGGAGGCTGCTCCTAGTTAGCGGTGGTTGGCACCAACACCCCTCGTGCCGTTACAGAGGGAAAGTCTGAAGACGCGGCCGCCATTTTAAAATGGACAGTCTGCCCTGCAACGAATACAGGGAGGAACGGACACCAAGGAGACAGCGGTTAGTTGACTCTGTCTCTATTAATAGGGGTTGGGGTCTATTGCCGCCCCATCCTGTTCCCAGAAAGGGTCTTATCTCCCTGAGGAGGGGTTCTTTCTATAATATTCAGGGAACCAGTGTGATATCCCCCAACCAAGATTAAAATACCCAGGGAGTGGAGTCTACGGAGAGGGTTTGGTCCCCAGACTTCATTTTGGACACCTTCTATAGGAGGCTGATGCTTTATACGGGAGCTTTAACTCTACTGGTACCCCCTATACAAGCTTTACTGAGAACTCTGCCCAATACAACTGTAGCTATTTCAATACTTTGTGAATATCAGCCACTTGCAGCATCTATGTGTCAGATAAATCACCTTAATGTAATATTGGCTTTGGAATTTTAGCCTTTGAACACAAAGTATGCGCCTGAATCTGCACAAAACGTGATGTAAATTGAGATGACCGCTTCTATGACTCCTGTGCCTTAAAGTCTATGCAGATAATTCATAATGGTTAAATACGGTGTAAGCATCCCTAGGGACCACAGCTCAAACTCTAAAGCTCCAGCTCCAAAAGGCGATGTTGACAAATTCGTACAAAAAAGCTCTACTATATTGGGTGCCGTGAGCAAACCTCATTCCTCTAAAACAACCTAGTCTAAGATACGAGAAGAGTCTGATGGAGAACAAAGTGGAGACGCAGGTAAGCAATATCCTACCCATTTCCCGCTCATTTCTACAGCAAGCTCTACAAAAATCACAGGACCCCATAGCTAGAGACCTCCAAGACATAAAGCATGATGTCAAACAAATTGGCTCTAGAGTAGAGGCATTGGAGACTGCTCAAGCCTCCTTCAGTGAGCATGCGTCGACTACCTCCGACAAATTCAAATCTTGCCAAAAACACTTTAATTCACTTTTTGAGTATCTGGAAGATAAAGATAACAGAAGGTGTCATAATAATATTCGCCTGGGAGGTATCACAGAGGAAATAGCTCTAGAATCGCATCCCTCCACTGTCAAACAATTAGCTATGGAACTCCTGGGAGATACTTATCCTGACTCGATTGTTATTGAGCGTGCGCATAGGTCACTGAGAGCGAGACCAAAACCAACTGAACCACCTAGGGATGTTGTCTGTGGTATACTAAACTACAAGACCAAAGATGATCTATTAAGGTATGTGAGAGAAAAAGGACCCATACATTGGGGAAACCAAACCATCACCATTTTCCAAGATTTGACTCCCATCACACTAAATAAGAGGCGTCTCTTAAAACTGCTTACTGATGTCCTTCGTTCAAGAAACATCCTGTACAGAGGGTGCTTTCCTTTCGGTATCACCACGACGATGGAGGGTAAAAGGTATCTCATTCATCACCATACAGACCTGTAAGGACTAATGGAACATCTGGAGTGACAACACATTCAAATACAGGATTGGTCTATTGTTCAGGACATGTCATGCCTTCCACTCATTCCACCACCTACGCCGTGGACCAGAGTAAAAGTCCAAGAAACGTAAGGGAAAATTGACACTGAAAAGGCTACTTGCTGTTCCTGTTTAACCTGCATTTAGAAGTGTCCTTTGGACTTTATACGTCATATTGTTTTATACTTCTTACGGTTTAATATTTGAACTACCATTTCCAACTATACTATTGTGAATAACTGTTTGCATATACAACCAATAGGCCCAGAGTGGCCAACGTTAAGATTTAATATGGGAGTTATATGACTAATGTCATACATAATGTCACAGTTATCATGCCAAATAGGCATGATTTCTTCTGGTATACAAACCTCTTGGTTCATATTTTTTATTTTTCAGTTACCCCATCTCTCCATAATTTCCATTACCCTCCCCAATCCTATTCACCCAAGAAATACTCAGGGAGAGTTTTGTCATGTACAAGATTAAAGGACCACATTCTAAATGCTTTCATATCCACACAAATGATTATACAACATGGCAAATATTAAGATTCTTTCATATAATATTAGAGGTATGATCGCCCCAGCTAAGAGAGGACAAATAATTGCCTTACTCAAAAAAGAACGTATTGATATATGTGTTACATCTATGGCCGGGGGTCGTCATTCCGACTTACCTCTTGACGATCCCGGCCATGGACGTCTCTCTTCTCAGCGTTCGCTCCCTCCAGGGAGACGCCGGCACTCTCTTCCGGGTCCTCGGACTGTGTCCCACAGGGCGCGCGACCACGCGTGCAGGGCCTTAAAGGGCCAGCACGCGACCAGCTGCCTAACATCATTATCAGTCCAAATGGCTGCTGGACTATAAGGGGCCCTGACCACTGTTTCCTTGCCTGAGCATTGTTGTATACCCTAGTTTGTCTTGCTAAAGGTCTCCCAGTGTTTTCCAGTTCCCAGTGTTACCCGTTCCTGCTGTCTGCACCCTGTATCCCGTGCTATCGTTACCTGCTGTGAAAGTCAAGTCGTGGCTTCCCGCTGCATCCGCGGCGTCACCTGCTGTGAAAGTCAAGTCGTGTCTTCCCACTGCATCCGCGGCGTCACCTGCTGTGAAAGTCAAGTCGTGTCTTCCCGCTGCATCCGCGGCGTCACCTGCTGTGAAAGTCAAGTCGTGCTTCTGCCACTGTCTACATTGCCTCAGGTACCCGTTCAGAACTATAGACATTGTTTTGTACCTTGTTGGCCAGCTGCTACCCCGCTACGCGGTATGGCTCAGTGGGTCCACACCCCGCGTCGTGACAGTACGCTCAGGCCATGGACCCCGCTGGCCAAGTCAAGAGCCTGTCATCTTCCCAAGCCATGCAGGCGGACCTGCAGGATCTGCAAGCATGACAGGATCAACTCATTGTGGCAGTAGACTCCATGGCACAGCATCTTGGTGTGCTAGTTACTTCCGTCACCACTCCAAGTCAAGCTCCTCCAATTGACCCTCCTGCTACACCTCCTGGCAGCCCCAGTTCGGACTCTCGGTTCTCGCTGCCATTGCCACCTCGGTTTCATGGAGACGCAAGTTCGTGCAGGGGGTTCCTGAACCAATGCCAAATCCACTTCACTCTGCACGCCCGAGCATTTCCTTCGGAAGGAGCCAGGATCGCCTTTATCATATCCCTACTCGCCAGCAAGGCCCTGGCGTGGGCGAATCCAATCTGGGAACGACAGGGACCCGAGACTTCCAGGGGTTTGTGCGGTTGTTCCGTTCCGTATTTGAGGAGCCTGGACGAGTCTCGTCGGCAGCCACTGCTATCCTTAACCTGCGTCAGGACGACTCCTCCATGGGCGAATACACCATCCAGTTCCGGACTCTAGCAGGAGAATTGTCCTGGAACAATGAGGCCTTGGTAGCATCCTTCTGGCATGGCCTATCGCCTGAGATCAAAGACGAACTGGCTGCTCGAGATCTCTCAGCTGCCCTGGATGATCGGATTCTACTGGCTACCCATGTGGACATATGGCTCAGAGAGAGATCCCGTGAGATTCTTCAGCAAAAACGGCTTCCTAGACTGGCGTCCAACTTCCAGCAACCCCTCTTGCCTTGTTCTTCTGCTGCGCCCGGGGTTCCGTCGCAGGTGGATCGGCTTAAAATGTCCGATCAAGAAAAACAGCGCAGGCGCACCTCTGGACTCTGTCTGTACTGCGGCCTCGCTGGCCATGTCGTGCGTCTGTGTCCCCAGAGGCTTAAGAAACCCCAACGCCTGGGATTGGTTGAAGAGAAAACCCTGGGCTTTACTGCACTTGATAGAGAATTCTCGTCCAAGCTGTTTATTCCTGTGACCATCATCACCGGCGAGAGACCTCATCCAGTCTCTGCCTACCTGGACTCTGGCTCCGCAGCCAATTTCATCTGTCAAGACCTCGTGGATCTTCTTCAATTGCCTACTGTTTTGCTGGAGAGACCATTAATCGTTGCCTCGGTAGATGGACTGCATTTGCCTGACCCAGTATTGTCTGTGACCAAGCCATTGAGACTCCAAGTGGGAGCTCTTCATTCCGAGCTCATCTCCCTGTATGTCCTGTCCAAGGCCGTCAACCCCGTGCTGCTGGGTTTGCCTTGGCTCCGTCTTCACGCCCCAGTCCTGGATTGGAACTCCGGAGAGGTTCTTCAGTGGGGCCCCAAGTGTCTAGACCGCTGTCTGGGTCATGTCCATCCATCCCAGCCTACTTCGCCTCAGCCATTGGCAGGGCTGCCTCCTTGTTACTCTCAGTTCGCTGATGTCTTCGACAAAAAGGAGGCTGAAATATTGCCACCACATCGAGAATACGACTGTCCTATCCACTTGGTTCTTGATTCGTCCCCTCCTCGCGGTAGAGTATACCCTCTCTCCTTGCCAGAGACCCAGTCTATGTCGGCCTACATTAAGGAGAATCTGGAGAGAGGCTTCATACGAAAGTCTTCATCCCCGGCCGGAGCCGGGTTTTTCTTTGTCAAAAAGAAGGATGGATCCCTTCGATCCTGCATTGACTACCGGGGTCTCAATCAGATCACAGGTACCCTTTGCCATTGATTTCTGAGCTCTTTGATCATATACCGGGGGGGGGGGATTTTCCAAGCTTGACCTGCGGGGGGCTTACAATCTAACCCGGATCCGTCAGGGAGACGAGTGAAAGACTGCATTTAACACACGTGATGGACACTACGAATATTTGGTCATGCCCTTCGGCCTATGTAACACTCCAGCAGTATTTCAAGAATTTGTGAATTACATTTTTCGTGACCTTCTCTATGTCTGTGTTGTGGTGTATCTCGATGATATCTTGATTTTTTTCCCCAGATCTTGTGACTCATCAGGGCCATGTCCGCCAGGTGTTGCTTAGATTAAGAGAGAATCATCTTTACGCCACGTTGGAGAAGTGCGTGTTCCAAGAGAAGTCTCTACCCTTCCTGGGCTACATTATCTCTGATCAAGGTCTCAAGATGGACCCTGAAAAGGTCAAGGCTGTCCTGGAGTGGCCACGTCCCCAAGGCTTAAGGGCAATACAAAGCATCCTGGGATTCGCCAACTTCTACAGACTGTTCATTCCCAACTTCTCTTCCCTGATAGCTCCCATCTCCACCCTCACTAAGAAGGGTATGAATGCGAAGGTATTGACTCCAGAGGCGGAAATCGCATTTGAAACCTTAAAAAATTCCTTCACGTCTGCCTCCATTCTGCACCATCCTGATGTATCCCTACAGTTTTCATTAGAGGTGGATGCCTCCTCTGTTGGTGCCTGTGCACTATTGTTCCAGAGTGGTTCGAAAGGCATGTGGTATGTGGTTACTACTCCAAGCTGTTTTCTACTGCAGAGCGTAACTACTCGATTGGAGATTGGGAGTTACTGGCCATCAAGCTGGCTCTGCAGGAGTGGAGACACCTAATGGAGGGTGCAGCTCATTCTATCCTGGTCTTCACAGACCACAAGAACTTGACCTACCTACAAACGGCTCAACCCTCGTCAAGCTAGATGGTCATTGTTTTTTTGCACGGTTCCGGTTCGAACTCCACTACTGACCTGCCGACAAGAATGTGAGGGCCGATGCCTTGTCTAGGTCATTTGAGACAGAGGACACTGTGGAGTCCCCACAGAATATTATCGATCCTTCCTGCATCTACACTGTCAACCCTCTGCAGACCAGAGACATTCCTTCAGGAAAAACTTTCGTACGGCTGGCAGACAGAGGAAGGATCCTTCGCTGGTGTCACAGTTCCAAGAAGGCAGGACATGCAGGTGCCCGTAAGACCAGAGACCTAATTGCCCGTCAGTTCTGGTGGCCCACGCTGCCCAAAGACGTCATGGACTTTGTCTCCTCCTGTACGGTGTGTGCAGCCAACAAAGTTGCCCACTCCAGACCAGCCAGTCTGCTCCAACCACTGGCTGTGCCCGATGCCCCCTGGCGGCATATTGCTATGGATTTTGTTACAGATCTGCCTCTCTCTGCGGGATGCAGTGTGATCTGGGTGGTGGTGGATCGTTTTTCTAAAATGGCTCATTTTATTCCCTTGACTGGCCTGCCTTCTGCCGCTCGACTGGCTGATCTCTTCATGCAACACATCTTCCGTCTGCATATTGTCTCGGATCGAGGGGCCGAGTTCACCTCAAAGTTCTGGAGAGCACTCTGCAGCCTACTCGGTGTAAAGTTTGACTTCTCCTCAGCTTACCACCCACAGTCCAATGGACAAGTTGAGAGGATTAACCAAATTATGGAGACATACCTGCGGCACTTTGTCTCCATAAGACATGATGACTGGGTGCAGCTGCTCCCATGGGCGGAGTTCTCTTATAATAACCATACCAGTGAGTCCACCACCTCCAGTCCATTCTTCATAGTATACAGTCAACATCCTCGAATACCCCTGCCTGGCTCTACTATGTCTCAGGTGCCTGCAGCCGACTCTACCTTCAGGAACTTTCTGCAGATATGGCAGCAGACACGATAGTCTATTCTGCTGGCGGTGGACCACATGAAGAGAAAGGCAGACACTAGAAGACGAGAACCTCCCCATTTTCATCGAGGTACAAAGGTCTGGCTGTCTTCCAGGAATATCCGACTGAGGGTGCCATCTTGCAAATTTGCCCCCAGGTTCCTTGGACCCATTGAGATTTTACTACAGATCAATCCTGTGTCGTACAAGCTTCGACTGCCTCCTACCCTCAAGATCCCAAACTCCTGCTAAAACCTGTGGTTCTGAACCGCTACTCCAGGAATCCTAGTTCCGCAGTGGCTCCTGGCGGTTCATCCGGAACTTTCGAAGTGAGGGAGATCCTAGCCACCAAGAAAGTAGGAGGCAGGACGTTTTACCTGGTGGATTTGGTCCAGAGGAGAGGTCTTGGGAGCCAGAGGAGAACATCGATGCCCCTGTCCTCGTGAAGAGGTTTCTTTCCCGCTCTGGTCCCAAGAAGAGGGGGCGTAAGAGGGGGAATACTGTTTATGGCCGGGGGTCGTCGTTCAGACTTGCCTCTTGACGATCCCGGCCATGTACGTGTCTCTTCTCGGCGTTCGCTCCCTCCAGGGAGACGCCGGCACTCTCTTCCGGGTCCTCAGACTGTGTCCCGCAGGGCGCGCACGCCCGCGCGTGCACGGCCTTAAAGGGCCAGTACGCATCCAGCTGCCTAACATCATTATCAGCACAAATGGCTGCTGGACTATAATAAGATAAAGGTCTCCCAGTGTTACCCGTTCCTGCTGCCTGTACCCTGTATCCCGTGCTATCGTTACCTGCTGTGAAAGTCAAGTCGCGTCTTCCCGCTGCGTCACCTGCTGTGAAAGTCAAGTCATGTCTTCCCGCTGCATCCGCGGTGTCACCTGCTGTGAAAGTCAAGTCGTGCTCCTGCCACTGTCTATATTGCCTCAGGTACCCGTTCAGAACTATAGACATTGTTTTGTACCTTGTTGGCCAGCTGCTACCCCGCTATGCGGTACGGCCCAGTGGGTCCACACCCCGCGTCGTGACAGTATGCTTGTTACTGGAATCCCATTTCAGAAGAGAATTCCCACAATGAATCGCAGTTACTTTTCCAATTGGTTCCATAGTGGATTTCCCACGGGAGCCTCAACGGGGGTCAGCATTGGGATTTCTAAATACATACCATTCACATTTAAAGAGGTACAAACAGATAGTGACGGTAGGTTTATATTTCTGAAGTATAATAGGTACACAAATGGTGACCTTGGGAAATGTGTATGCTCCAAACCTGGAATAAACTAAATGGTTGAAATCTACCGTGAAATTTTTTTGCGACTTTGCAGAAGGTATTACTATATTGGGAGGTGACTTTAATATCGCTCTAGATCCATTATTGGACACATCTAAGGTTACATCTGCAATCTCTCATAGGGCGTTGAGTGATTTAAATCGTTGCATTCACCAGTTTACATGGAAAAATGGATGACAGACCTCCATATTTCATTGAAAGAATCCGAAACTAGATTTATATTGTCTAATGCATTAGGTTTTTCTAGGTGTACTAGAATACAGGAAAGCTCTTACAAACCCTTAACTAGGTGGTATAAGACGCCTGTGATATTGCACGCTATAGATCGCTCTGTTTCGGATTTATGTTGGAGATCCAATGCCTCACAGAGTACTTATTTACACAGTAGAAAAACAAGACAGAGTGGATCCAGCGTTGCTGTGAATAAAAAGGAACTGGTTCCAAGTTTAATGGAGATATTTTAAAATTAGGATCAATCTAGATGATGTCCTAGAGTGCTTAGGAGAGATGTGAGAAGATTGGCAAAGCCTACGCGTTTCAAACGCTTCCTGCGTTCTTAATCATGGCTAGATTTGACTAACTGACTTGTAATCGCATCTGCAGAGGGCATTGTGGCAGCATCTACAGAGGGCACTGTGGCAGAATGTACAGAGGGCACTGCGGCAGCCTCTACAGAGGGCACTGCTGCAGCCTCTACAGAGGGCACTGCTGCAGCCTCTACAGAGGGCACTGCGGAGTGCCTCTACAGAGGGCACTGCGGAGTGCCTCTACAGAGGGCACTGTCTCAGCCTCTACAGAGGGCACTGTGGCAGCCTCTACAGAGGGCACTGTGGCAGCCTCTACAGAGGGCACTGTGGCAGCCTCTACAGAGGGCACTGTGGCAGCCTCTACAGAGGGCACTGTGGCAGCCTCTACAGAGGGCACTGTGGCAGCCTCTACAGAGGGCACTGTGGCAGCCTCTACAGAGGGCACTGTGGCAGCCTCTACAGAGGGCACTGTGGCAGCCTCTACAGAGGGCACTGTGGCATTATCTACAAGTTGGTGTGTGGCAGTATCTGAAGAGGACACTGGCATTATCTAGGGGTGTGTGGCATTATCCACAGAGGGCACTGCGGCAGCATCCACAGAGGGCACTGTGGAAAGCTGGATTGTTAAAATAAGCACGTGGAGAAATATCTAAAATTTTAAACCTAGCGGTATTATTATAGTAATGTAGTATTATTATTATAGTAATATAGTGTTATAGTAGTTCAAATAACTAATTAATTAACAATAATTATGTATTGTATCAAATTTGAAAGTAATGCGGCCCGTCAACTTCCCATTTTTCTATATGCGGCCCACTTACCCGGCCGAGTTTGAGACCCCTGCTATAGAACCTACTCCCTTCCCTTCTTTACCTTGTTCCCCACTTGAACAAAGAAGTTATGTAAACTTGTGCAAATAATTTACTTGCCATAATGAGAATTGATTTATGTCATTCTTCTTTACGCTTTCTCGCCTTGACTCCAGGTTTGGAGAATGTATTGATGTAACATCTATTCATTTATGCAATGTATCACCTTTATGTAACATGTAACATATGTTTGGCATGTATTTATATGCTTTTGGAAAATCTTTAATAAAAACAACTTTTAAATAAATCGTTGCATTCATGATGTGGGTCTTATAGATATATGGAGAACATTCCATCCAAACTTGAAAGATTTTACACATTACTCTGACCCACATGGCTCTCATCAGAGATTAGATTACCTACTTATAACACATGCATTTCTAAAGTATTGTAAACTCCCTTTTATAGGATCACATATCTTTTCAGACCATTCCCCGATGGGGTTCTCCTTGTGTCTATCATGTCTCCCTAGAAGAGACTCTAACTGGAGATTAAACTAAACTCTCCTTAAAAACCATAAACATGTATGAATGTAAACAGGTACTGTAGTGATAATGGGAGATTTTAATTACCGGGATATTAATTGGTGTCATGGTTCGGCTTCAACTGCAAAGGGGAGACATTTCCTCAACCTGTTGCAGGAAAATTTTATGGGCCAGTTTGTGGAAGACCCGACTAGAGGTGAAGCTCTGTTGGATCTGGTCATTTCTGATAATGCAGAGCTTGTTGGGAACGTCAATGTTTGTGAAAACCTCGGTAACAGTGATCATAATATAGTTACATTTTACATATACTGTAAAAAAACAAACACAGGCTGGGAGGGCAAAAATACTTCATTTTAAGAAGGCCAATTTCCCCAGGATGAGGGCTGCAATTCAGGATATAGACTGGGAAGAACTAATGTCAAATAATGGTACAAATGATAAATGGGAGATTTTCAAATCTACTTTGGGTAATTATAGTGCAAAATTTATTCCTATAGGTAACAAGTATAAAAGACTAAAATGAAATCCCACATGGCTTACACCTTCTGTAAAAAGGGCAATACATGACAAAAAAAGAGCATTTGAAAAATACAAATCTGAGGGTACAGCTGTAGCCTTTGTAAAATATAAAGAGCTTAATAAAGTCTGTAAAAAGGTAATAAAATCAGCAAAAACACAAAATGAAAGGCAGGTGGCCAAGTATAGTAAAACAAATCCCAAAAAATTCTACAAGTATATAAATGCAAAAAAGCCAAGGTCTGAACATGTAGGACACCTAGATAGTGGTAATGGGGAGTTGGTCACAGGGGATCAATAGAAGGCAGAGTTACTAAATGGGTTCTTCAGCTCTGTATACACAACAGAAGAAAGAGCAGCTGATGTAGCTGGTGCCAGTGCTGTTAATATATCAGTTGATATACTGAATTGGATGAATGTAGATATGGTGCAAGCTAAATTAAATAAAATAAATGTACACAAGGCCCCGTGACCAGATGGGTTACACCCTAGAGGTCTTAAGGAGCTTAGTTCAGTTATTTCTGTCCCTCTCCATAATATCTAGAGATTCTCTAGTGACTGGTATAGTGCCAAGGGACTGGCGCAGGGCAAATGTGGTGCCTATTTTCAAAACGGGCTCTAGGTCTTCCCCGGGTAATTATAGACCAGTAAGCTTAACATGTTTGAGGGGCTATTGAGGGACTATATACAGAATTATGTGACAATAAATAGTATCATAAGTGACAGCCAGCATGGTTTTACTAAGGACAGAAGCTGTCAAACCAACCTGATTTTTTTTATGAAGAGGTGAGCAGAAGCCTAGACAGAGGGGCCGCTGTGGATATAGTGTTTTTGGACTTGGCAAAGGCATTTGACACTGTCCCTCATAGATGTCTAATGGGTAAATTTAAGGACTATAGGTTTAGAAAGTATAGTTTGTAATTGGATTGAGAATTGGCTCAAGGACCGTATCCAGAGAGTTGTGGTAAATGATTCCTACTCTGAATGGTCCCCGGTAATAAGTGGTGTACCACAGGGTTCAGTGCTGGGACCACTATTATTCAACTTATTTATTTATGATATAAAGGATGGGATTAATAGCACTATTTCTATTTTTGCAGATGACACCAAGCTATGTAATATAGTTCAGTCTATGGAAGATGTTCATGAATTGCAAGCGGATTTAAACAAACTGAGTGTTTGGACGTCCACTTTGCAAATGAGGTTTAATGTAGATAAATGTGAATTTATGCACCTGGGTACGAACAACCTGCATGCATCATATGTCCTAGGGGGAGCTACACTGGGGGAGTCACTTGTTGAGAAGGATCTGGGTGTACTTGTAAATCATAAACAAAATAACAGCATGCAATGTCAATCAGCTGCTTCAAAGGCCAGCAAGATATTGTCGTGTATTAAAAGAGGCATGGACTCGCGGGACAGGCATGTAATATTACCACTTTACAAAGCATTAGTGAGGCCTCATCTGGAATATGCAATTCAGTTCTGGGCTCCAGTTCATAGAAAGGATGCCCTGGAGTTAGAAAAAATACAAAGAAGAGCAACGAAGCTAATAAGGGGCATGGAGAATCTAAGTTATGAGCAAAGATTAAAAGAACTAAACCTATTTAGCCTTGAAAAAAGACAACTAAGGGGGGACATGATTAACTTATATAAATATATGAATGGCACAAACAAAAAATATGGTGAAATCCTGTTCCATGTAAAACCCCCTCAAAAAACAAGGGGGCACTCCCTCCGTCTGGAAAAAAAAAAAAAAGGTTCAACGTACAGAGGCGACAAGCCTTCTTTACTGTGAGAACGGTGAATTTATGGAATAGTCTACCGCAGGAGCTGGTCACAGCAGGGACAGTAGATGGCTTTAAAAACGCTTAGATAATTTCCTAGAACAGAATTTTTTTATTTCTCCTTTCCCATCCCTTGGTTGAACTTGATGGACATTTGGTGGTCTTTTTTTTCAACCGTACAAACTATGTAACTATGTATCTTCTATAGACCAAAAGCTAATAGAGTTTTTATCTATAGATGACCAAAAGGACATTGGAACTCCAATACTGTGGGAGGCACACAAGGCGTTCATTAGAGGAGAATTCATAGCACTAGGATCCCATGTCAAAAAAGAGGGCGAACAAAAACTCATTGACTTATTAAATCGCATCAAACAGCTAGAGACCCTAGCAAAGAGAAATCGGAGTATTCAACACTTAGAGGAACTATCTTCTTTGAGGTCTGAGGTAAAGAATCTATTGAATCTAAAATGCACCAAAGCCTACTTAGCCTCGCAATTTAAGCACTATGCACATGGTGACAAACCTACAAAATTCATGATCTCACAAAT